>NW_010410959.1:0-24620 GCF_000710305.1 Buceros rhinoceros silvestris | reverse complement strand
AGCAGGAATATCATTGTTATTGACATACTGCTTCTCTGAAAAACCTAATTTTATTTGCCTTTGCTTAATCCAAAGTTCTCAGAGAATGTTGATTGAAAAAAAAAGCAAACTTTTAATTTTAGAGAACACTTAAAGTATCTAAATATGATGTGTCAAATCAGTTCAGTGATTTTTCTATTTAAACTTTGGAACTTCTGGTTTCATATAATAATGTATTTTCCTTACTAGTGTTTTGGGGATGGAGAGCTGTTTTTGTATGTTTGCACGTGTGTGTGAGTGCCTGTGCGTGCCCTTATTTTTCAGGCCAGGAAATGGAAACATTTAATATCACATTAAGCACAGTGACAGAAAAAAGTTAGTAAGTACAAGGTGCTAGATAGTATAAAACCAAATTCATGTAAAAAAAAACCCTTTCAAAAATAAGTATGAGGAGCCAACTACCATGGAGGTCTGGTTGCTTTGCCAAGACTCTTACCCAGAATCACTGAGTTAAAATACTATTATCAGTTAATAATAAATAATAAAACTAATAATCTAAAAATATTATTACTTAATAAAGCAATTCTGCATTTTTTGTTATTTTAGTTAAAAGTTCAAGGCTTGGGAGCAAATATTTTACCAGGTCAAGCACCCAGACTAGTATTTGCAAGGTTCGTGATTCTTCCAAATTCTCGCATCATGTTGACTTTCCTTCTCAAGGAATTTAAATACTGACCAATGATAGGCATCCTTTGGATCCAAACTAACAGCAAAATCAGCAGCATGGGATTCCATTCTTTATACATCGCCTCATTACTCTTATGAGTCAATCTTACAGGTAAAACGGGTTAGAAAAGCAAACATTTTTAAGACACGTATTTAAAAGGGCTTCCCGGTAATTTATATGAATGGTGGTTATTCTGATAAAGTACATTCACAAGTACAAGGTGAAGTTCTGTCACTCCTTCTATAAATTTTATACGAATCGGTCATTAAAAATACAGTGACCAAGTAAAGCTGCTGGAAAGCTCTTCTTGACTTGCTCAGCTTGACAGAAAAAGATTTAAAGCAAATTCTGACCAAGATCTGCACTTACTTACGAGATTGGTATACACTATTGAAATTTTAATGATGCAGCATTTTTTTTAATGCTCAGAAATGACCTTATTTATATGCCTTCTCTAGGGAACCTAAGCTCCGTGAGTAAACAACAGAGAAGGATGAATTTAAGTTCTCTAAAATGGCCTTCAGAGGTCAGCTCTCTGCTGACTACCAAGGAAAACTAGACTACTCACCCATGGTAGAGCTCTACACAAAATGACGGTATGCACCATACTGAGAAGTAAAAACATAAATAAAAAAAGAAATTCTCAAGTTCCCGTAGGTTAAAAACACTGTTCAACCCAATTGCTCTCACATACATCAAAAGTCGGTGACAGTTTGTTGTAAACACACGGTCTATTGGAAAGATGACACACAAGTTATAATTAGAGTGTGTTATATGGATAGATTCCAGACTGCTTCCCTACTCTGCGTGCTTGCCTCCCCTATTGGGAGGTCTGAAAATTAAGAGAGCCACCTTTGAGGTGAGTCTTTTTGGATTTAACAACAAATTTTTTTTCTAGAGGGTAACTAGGAAATATTAAAACCAAATAATGATTTATTTTTATAACTGTGAGAACTCAGTTATGTGCTTGATGTCAATGTATATATGAAAATAATCATCTCTGTAGTTTTTCAGTCAGCCCTAGCAGGGCTGTATCAAGGTATGTGGAAGGTATTTCATGAAACCTCCAGTAAAGTGTTTGGAGCACTAAAAAACCAGGTAAACCTTCCTCCATGGATTCACGTATAGCTTGCTCTTTTTTTTTTTGCCTTTTTTTTTTTTTACATACCTTTTTATTTCTAATCTATCCCAAGGGACAATATTTTTTTGCTGGTAAATGATTTCTGGTTTATACACAACATTTTCATTTTCACACTGTTCAAAAAAGAGCATTCATGTGAGTACTCCTGCTTTCCTTATCCAGTGCGGCTACATTGGCCCATATCCCACGGAAGAGCAGTGAGTGACTTTGGGTTGTCCAGCACATCTGCTTGCAAAGACAGCTGAGGAATGACTGAAGGAAAGGTCACCCTGGAGAATGAAATTTGTCCAGGACTTTGGAATCTTCCTGGAAGGAAGAGGCAGCTGTATGTTGAAACCTGTTCAGTTGGTGATGCTGAACTACACTGGTAATTGATCAACAAAATCTTTCCACAGAAACTGGGTGACCTCTACAACAAAGTTTTAAAACACTTTCTTAAACAGCTGTAAACTACTGACTCCAGTACTTTGGCTACAAAGTGCTTTATCAACTTAATTCCAGGGTATACCTGTTCAGTTCTTTGAGAGGAGAGATCCCACTGAAGAGCCAACACTTCAAGCCAACATTTGGTTTAAAGCCGAGAAATTAGTATTTAATCAAATCCACGTGAAAATCAGCAGTAGCATTTTACTTTCTGCTTCTGTGATACACTGCATGGTTTTTGTTCCAAAACATATTTAAAGAACCAGTAGTCTATTACTTTTGGTTTAAACAGACAAAGGAAGCTTCTTGAATTCCACATTAACTGATTTTTTTTTTCATAGATGTCAACAGAGTAGGATTGGTCTTCAGAAATACTCAGTAAAGGCACTGGATTCCATGGCAGAACTCAAATGGTAAAAATGTCTTTATACAACTGATGTTTACATGCACAAGGAAGTATCTTCATTCTTGGCACTGAAAAACCGCTGGAGCATTCTGGGCTTGCAGCTGGATTCTCATCAGAAATAAGCAAATAGAATAATTTGTTTGTGAAAAAAATATCTGTCCTTTAAATTAAAGATGTGGTGGGTGCAATGAGGGAGACTTCCTTTGGTGCAAGGCCTTTTTCTGCTTTCTTGCATCCAAACCCAGGGGAGACAGTATTGCCAGTAATTATCTGACTACCCACAACACTGACAGTGAATCTTGTTCCAACGTTTTGAAAATGTTGTATTTGAGAGATGCTGAAAATTTGAGACAAGGTTTTATACTCTCAATTTTGTTTTTAGCTCTTAGCCATTCTGGTAAATCTGATAAACATTTTTTTCCTTGGAAACTATGAAGAGCCCTATTCAAAAGACTTCAGCATGTGAACCTCTTTTACTTGGGTAATAGAATCACTTGTCTGCGCTAAACCAGCAGACTGCCTGTGTACTTTGTACAATTTGATGAGATATTTTGCAAGATTTATTGAATATATATATGCAATCTATATATTTGGGTATATAGAGAGAGGGAGAGAGAAAAAGCTATTTTTGAATGATACCAGATGTAATTTAAGAGGCTGCTTGCATCTGAAGGCCAGGTTGCCATGAATACATGAAATTCATTTTCCTGTTTATCCTGTACTACTTTATGTAAACAGTCTTCACTGTTTGCCTTCTTTCCTCCAGTCGTGCATCGAACTGTGCAGGCCAGCCACCCAAAGCAAATTAGAATCATATTGAAATTTACAATAGAATCCCCTATTGCCAAATTCTTATTCTTTTTTTTCCTCTCACTGGGACTAGTTGAAAAACAATAGAGAGCTCTGCAGAGTTCCTGAGGAAGTTTCTTGGAACTTTCCTAAGTATCAAAAAATAATCTCAGAATTTTGTAATCCTACTGCCTTAACAGTGAGAGTTTTGTGTTTTAAAACCTCTAAAAATCTCTGTATGAGGGAGGATATATGTTTTGTCAGTTATATCCGTTAAATCTGCAATAGCATAAAGACACGACAAGAGAAATCAAAGCCAACATAATGGAGTGATATTTCCTTGGCAAGAGAAGCTGTGCATAGTCTTCAGTTTATTCTCAAAAGAACAAACATCCATTTGTAATGCAGGCATAACTTCTTAACTTCAGGTGCTATTTTTAACCTGGTTGTTTTGCCTAGCTATACAATGTGTGTCTCTTGTGTATAATGCATAATCATTTTTTTTTTGAGGTAAAAGCACTGCTGAAGAAAAAGAAAATGGGGAAGCCAAGACTTACAGTTAGTTATAACTACCTAAGCTTTAAAGAGGAGAAGCTGTGAGATTTCCTTGAGCAGGAAGTATAATTGGAAGACTGCTTTAATTTGTCCCAGCCTTTACCTTGCAGACAGTAGAAAGCTGTTGAAAAGGTGTTTACATATCCCCTGTGTCTTGTTTTATCACTGTTGGCAACAATATGAAAATCATTCACAAAGCTGTATTATTCATTATCTATTTTACTCAAGCAAAACATTTGTGTGTGTGTAAACATCGCTACCCGCGTGTCTAATGCCGGTGTTTGCTGTGGTAACAATTCACCAGCTCAAGCCCTGTGGGCTCAAGGGTTCAGAGGCTGTGGGTTTGGTTTTTTTCACCTACCCAACTGAGAGAAAAATTGGACCAAAGGTGATATTTTGATGACATTCTTCCTCACCACATCACCTTCTCAGGTTGTAAAGAGTTAAGGGTTTTTAGGACTCATACCTAAATTGCCCCTGCAGTTTTCAGTATAAAATAATTTAAATGAAAATTAATTATATCAGTGGCAGTCGTGGCTGCAAAATACCGGTTTCTGCTTGTTCTCATCATGATAATTATTTTGCTCACTCTGTCGTGTTTGTTGGGCTATAATAATTGCATTATTAATATGCTTATGCTGGTCCCTTGTGCTGCTTAGTGGGCTGCCTTCTCTCCGCAGACAGGGTTTATCTTAAAATCAATACATTCCCCTCAGACTGAAGAAGAGGAATTTCTTATTTGAAATTCAAATACAATGTTCATGCTAGCAAACCTAGTGGTTTAGGACCACTTCAGAAAACTTTGGCTCCAGGGAGTCAATTCTTTAGAGAAGCTGCACAAGCAGGAGCTGTTGTTGGCCTTCTCCTAAAACAGCATGCATGCAACACAACTTGTTCTTCTGGAAGTTTTGTCTTCGTTTTTTAAACTTAAATAATAACTCAATTGAGACAAAGGTTGTTGTTGATTTTTTTGTTTGGTTGGTTTGGTTTGGTTTTGGTTTTTTTGTATCAAGCTACTCCTTTTGTAAGTGGGCTCATGGGGTTTGCATGCACAGGTAGCTCAGCACAGAAAAAAACCCCAGCAGTACAGGATTTTAGGTTTTGCAAACTAAACCTAACAATCCATCTTTACTGCAATGGTAAATCTGAAGAGAGTTGAAGACACAACAGATCTACAATGCCACTGCCAGGGTGCCTAAACCAAGTCCCTCAGCATCACATCTACACGTCTTTTAAACACCACCAGGGATGGGGACTCCACCAGCTCCCTGGGCAGCCTGATCCAATGCTTCACAATCCTCTCTGTAAAGAAGTTCTTCCTCATAGCCAACCTAGATCTCCCCTGGCACAACTTCAGGCCATTTTCTCTCGTCTGTGGGAGAATCTTTTGTAACCAAAACACCCGTGGCTGCCTTCCCACTGTACCTGGTCTGTATGACAGCTCTTGATAGGCTTGCGTGATTTGAGGACCTGGCAATTGGACAGGATACTTCCTGAAAAAGTACTTGACTTCATTTTATAATCTTCGATGTAGGTGCTTAAGAAAAAGACATAACCATTGAGGAAATATTAATTACACCTATAAATGTCAGTGTGCTTTAGAATCACAGTTTCTTTTCAATTCTGCTCTCCTCAAAGTAGTTCCCAAGTAAACTTGGGTCTGGGGTCAGAGTTTATCTAAGTAAGCACCTTTCCCTCCCCTCTCTATGTCATACTACAGAAACCACCAGACCTGTCCCCAGTGAGCTGCTCACACAGGGGCACTTATTTTATCAAGCAGGGAGCGCTCGTCAACACCCTCCCACTAGGAATACTTTTATTTGCTAGAATTACTTTGCCCTGGGATTCTTAATCTTGTAATTTGACTTGCCTGGTGGACTGCATGGGGAAGCTTGGGAGGTCTCGTTAAAACAGTTTTACTGGGGTTGTTAGAAAAAGGGTCTGTATGGAACTGGGGAAAGGGGGAGGGAGGAGGAAGGAAGGAAGGAGGGAAGGGAGGGAGGGGAGGGAAGAGAGGGAAGGAGGAAGGGAGAGAGGGAGGAAGGAAGGAAGTGAGGGAGGGAGGGAGGAAGGAAGAAGGAAGGAGCTTACAGGCATTAGTCTGCTGCATTTAAGGTTGGTCACTGTGAGCCCTCTCTTTAATCACACGTCTTGTGGAAAGTACATGACTTGAGTGACCTGCAGAAGGCCCAATTCTGTAACCACCTGTTAAGCTAACGCTATTTCAGAAGTGCTCACTGTATTAGTTGATTTCTGCTCTGGGTCAGATACGATAGCAGAAACGGCCCTTTCTGCCGTTGCCTTTCAAAGTGAGACATTTTGTACAGTGAAATCACAGGGATTGTTCATTTCTCAATGTTTGTTTGGTAAAATGCGATTTCGCTTGTTGTACTTTGCTTTCAAATAAGGGTTAACATTTTAACAGGATATTGTGGGGCTTAATTTGGATTTTCTACACAGTTATTCATAAATGCTCCCTTTTAAATCATTTTTGGTGTTAGAACCAATTAAAAAACAGATGTTTTTATTTCACGAATATTTTTCACATTGTCAATTTCTTTATAAGTGGAAGCAAAGCCAATTTTAAAATTATCTTTCTCACAAAAAGTATGACATACTTTCACCTAATAATTAACTAAAAAAAATTTAAAAAGTATTGCACTTTTGATATACTACTTTTTATGTTATTTCATACCATACCGTATTACTTACTGCTCTTCCAAAGATCTTCATAAAAATTATACCACATCATGCAATTTTATGCATCATAAATTAATGTAAGAATGTAATGAAAATTATTTTTACATAATTTCTCAAGTTTTATAAAACAAATACATTTTCATTCAATTTCTCCATTGTTGCATGCGGGAAATTTTGCTGAAATTAGTGTTACTTTTTGCGGAAGACGACTTAACTGGAATGACAATTTCATCCAAAACCTGCTTGGAGAAGCCTCGCTGACCAGCTCGATTGCTGCACGCAGCCTACAACACAGCCCTGCTTGGTGCTCTGCCCTCGCTGCCGGGCTAAGCACGTGGTGCTGCTCAGCAGGTACCAGGTGTGGCAGGGCTCTTCGTGTCCACCGAGGGCAAGGCTGTTAGTCCTCTTATTTGCCAAGTGCACAGTAAGTGCTGCCACTGACAATGCCAACCTGTCTATATTCTTCCTCTTACGCACCTTTTGCCACGCAGTATTTCTATTTGTTTAGGTTGTTGGCAACCCGGGGCAAGGCTGAGTAAAGGTTGCTATTGCAAATTGCAGGCTGTTTCCAAGCAAGCACGCCAAGCTTTTTCCACATACTGAGCTTCATTTGAAAGAAATCAGGTGAATTCACACGTTCTGTAAGCACAAAGGTTAACATCCATTTTCAGAGTATATCATCGCAGAGAACAACATGTTCCCTGTTTAATGTGACTCCAGTGCTTGTACTAGAACATAAAACATTAACTCTTTCTTTGGAGGGAAGGCTCTATTAAAATGAAGATAACCCACATAATCATATTCAAGTTATCTAATTATCAAATATTTGATGCCTAACAAAAATCATTTAAGCTATGACAAAGATTGTTTTTACATTGTTTGAAATAAACTGTACCAGCTGCAAGTGAGGCTTGTAAGGCTCTCATCTAGCTCCACGGGTGTCTTGGAAGGTGGATCAAGCCCCAGGTCTGTATCACATGAGATGGGGAACATCAAACAGATGGAGGAAACATTCAGCATTTGACATGACAGATGCAGGTTTATTCTGCGGAATAAATGTTCACTTGCATATACCAGATAAGTAAAGACAAATGGTGATGATTTGTTTATCTTCCAATAAAAAATAATTTCCCAGTGATTTTCCTAGAATGTTTGCAAGACAATTTATTTGCAGCACCTGCTTCTTACATCTATTTTACTCCCAGAAAAGACAGAATTTTATCTAATGAAAGCAAATCTTCCCTGGCTACGTTGAAGGCTCATGCACTGAATTTTCCTGGGTACTCCTTAGCAGCCATAGCTAACAGCCCCGATGTGGCCCACATTGTAGAACAGCATTTTCTTATGCAGAATTCTTTTATCTGGGAACTTTTAGCCTGTTGCTAATCAAAGGGCAAATTCTTCCTAAATAAAATCACCTTAGTTATGAAGAAGTAGCAACATGGCAGTGGCACTGACGAGCAGCCAGGGGTGTCACTGAGAGGGGTTGCCCTGGCACTGAGGCCTGCCATGGGTCATGGACAGACTACTGGGGGCAGTAATGAGGCACAGTCTCTGCCTCCTTAGGGGATGGAGCTCCATAAGCAGGGGCACAGGCTGTAGGGATCCCCATGGGGGCTGGCTTGTAGGGAGGGGCTGAGGTGTGGGGACTGTGCTCTTCAAGCCCATGATGATGCTGTTGAAGGTGGTACACAGACATTATAAGCAATTTGCCATCACTTTAAAAGAACAGATGCTTTTGTACCCAAAGTGAGAAATACTGAACCACGTCTGATTGTCGGCACAGACTTACTACACTAGTTTGCTTCTCTCTCTGCTCAGTGAGACATCGCTGATATCCTTGAATCGACTGTCTGCGCTTTTTTGTTTAGGAACTCCTCACTTTGTTCAACAGGTGTCTCTTAATACTATCAAAAGTTATCTTGAAGGGAAATAATTTCTCTTGGAGCTAGAGAAAGTTTCTCTCTTTGGGAAAAGAAATAACTGCAGCTGTATAGTCACAGTACAGCTGTCTTGAATCACACAATTCCCCCAGCAAAGAAAAAAGTCCAACCTGTCTAATGAACTCTAAAAACCATTAAAATGTTCCTTGATTTCTGTGGAATCGGGATGGTTCTTGGCAGAATCAGCATATCATAAATAGGCAGGTTGTTCAATGAACCGCAGAGAGGAACTATTGCTGGCTGTGCTCCTTTCCTAATTTTGCATGAGAAGGGGTTTCTTTGTCAGCCTGCATCCCCTCAGTTAAGGAAAGCTGCTCAACCTCTTGCTTTACATTCCTACCATGTAGAATTATTTTGTGCTGTTGGTCTGTAAAGATCAGCATCTCTCTCCGTAAACTGAGCTAGGAATGTAACATTAATACGAGATTTCTCCTGCCTACAGAAAGGACGCCACAGGGCACCTCTTCACAAGCATTGGCTCTAACAAAGTACCAATAAATCCACAGGGTTCAAAAATCATTCAGCTAATACAGAGCAGTTAGAAACTGAAACAGTTAATGAAGTTTAGAAAGTGTCATATGTCTAATTATTTTAAATTGTAACCTGCTCATAGAGTAATACTAGGAAGTTAAAGTTAATTAGCAGGTGTTTTGGCAGACTGCTTTGTTTAATTCTCTTGCTACATCCTGCTAGGTCAGAGTACCCAGAGGGTAATAATAAAAAAAACTTTAGAAAATTCTGTCTTGGCCAAATGGCTGCATATCATGTGAAATTGCTCTTACACCTTTGCTGCACATTTTATTTTATAAGTTACCTGAGCAGATTTTGCTTTTAGAGATGCAAGTGGACACCTACTCACATTGGTAAGGTTGAGAAACAGAAGGAATGTTTTCCATGACTCAGTTCCTTAGAGGTAACCACAGTGAAGTGACAGCCTTCAGGTGACATTCTGTTACCTCATCCGCATCAGCTGTTACCATGAGGAGGAAGAGGTGCTTGCAATAACGGAGTACACATCAGGAGATGACCCAAATCCTTGAGCCAAGATTTGTGGTCCCAGGTAGAACAGTGGTGCAGAACTACTGGCTTAACAAGTCAGGGGGTGATTTCTCAGGGAAAATAGAGAGATTACAGTTTGTGCATTGTACAAATACAGCCCTTAGAGCAGATAGCATATTTGGTAAAAAGAGGTATGACTACAGTAAGTTCAAAGAACGATCTGTTTAGAAGCTGAAATCCATCTTCTGGGTACCCCTGGAAGCCTGGTGCTAGACTGCTGACTCAGAAGCTACCCGCAGCCTAAGCAAGCAGGTTCACATGTTACGCATGCAAAAAGCAATTTGCTTTGGCTGGTAGCAATGTTTCCCACAGGGTTAGCCACTCAGAGAACAGCAACCTTCCTCTCATACAGCGCTTGTTCCTTCTCCTAAGCTAACTTGCTTCCGCCTCTCACTTGCCTCAGTGCTAGCTGGTTATTGCAGAATCACAATGAAAACCACAACATCCTGCAGAAAAACAAACCAATGGAAAAATCCCTGACTTGCAATGCAGCTTCATGCTCTGACAATATTGCACCAACTTCCAACTGTAGGGTCCAATGGAGTAACCGTTTTTTACAGGATGAAACATCCAGCACAGGGAACAGCACACCAATTCCAGCCTCCAACTTCTTCAGCCTGACTTTTTCGAGAATACCAGCATTTGGTGACCTGTGCATCTGGCAACAACATAGGCTCCGGTGCAGCTGTGTTCATTGTCTCAAGGGAACTCCCCTTCCACTGTACACTCCTATATTTTCTTGTGCGATGGAAGCAGCTCCGGCACTGGGAGCAGTGGGTTCTGTACCAACCAGAAATTCATAAATCTCACTAAAATATTTGTCAATCTGCATAAATGAATGTTGACATGCAGTGGCAATATAGCACAGTGGAGGTAATGTATAATTGCAGAGGTAATACGTATCAAGATTTCATATGTGTGTGGGTATATACATATGTATAGTTATACACCCCTACTAGGGCTGATGAGGAAAAGGTTCATGTGGGAGAAAGTCACAAGGTGGTCTTTTACAAGGGAATTGCTTTTTTTTTCTTCCTGTGTTTCAAAGCATAACAACTAAATATTTTAATCTTGTTACTATTACCTTGGTAATGAGTGACCCATACTGCTCATATTTTCTATAATGTTCTACTCTTAAACCTCCATTACTTGCATATGCATACATGAGTCTACTGCATTATTTTATAAGATCAGGTAAAAAGCACCAGCACTGCTACCAGGGAAGATGAAATCTAGGGGTTCAGATTTAAACTTTTCTTTATCAAGTAGAGGTACTGATTAGTCTCATATTTGTTTCTGGGACTTAATTATTACACCAAATGCCTTTTGAGTGATGTACTGTATACAGAAGATAAGCATATCTTGGGGCCTGTGGTATGTTTTTTAAAAAAGTAAATATTACACAGTACAGTCTTTGGATCTGCATAACGTCATCAGAAACATCTGCAGATTTTCAGTTCCCTCTAATGTTATTACTTTCATGACAGCTATAAACTAATGCCTCAAAATGCAACGCTATGGGCAAAAAGGTGTCTTCTCACCAAAAATAATTCCTCTGCTGCAGAAACAGTCCAGTGACAGCAGCAGCAGTAAGCTAGTTTGTGGCATTGTTGTGCTGAAGAGGGAGCAGAAGTCATTCGCAATACTTGTTAAACAATACTGATTAAAGCTTCAAAGTCTCAATCCTCTACTGCAACCCTTCAGATACTAGTAGGGTTTTTTTCCTAAAATTAAGAGCTGTTCATGTCACTTGACTGCAGCCTCTGCAGACTCACTGTTCTTTCTGCAGCTGACTCAAAACCCAGAATGCAGTGAAAAGGTGTCCGCACTTTCACTGCTTTCATAGAATCATAGAATGGTTTGGGATGGAAGGGACCTTATTGATCATCTAGTTCCAATCTTCCTGCCGTGGGCAGGAACACCTTCCACTAGATCAGATTGCTCAAAAGCCCTCCAACCTGGCATTGAACACTTTGAGGGATAGGACATCCACAGTTCTCCAGGCAACCTGTTCCAGTGTCTCACCTCCCTCTCAGTGAAGAACTCTTTCCTTACACCTAATCTAAATCTACCCTATTTCAGTTTAAAACTGTTACCCCATTTTAACAATTTTAAATCAGTTTCATGGTTTTAGGTGCTAGATTGGCAAGATTTTTTTTTCTTTTTAGGATATTTGGGCTTGCTATATTCTAATAATTAGAAAGCAGCTGCAAGTGCACTGGGATAGCCTGCTAGCCTTTTATCAGTGTAAGCTTGTATTTTCACACGTGGTTTGGAATGGCCACCAGTGACTTCAGCCAGTTGCAAGTATTGGTAATTCTATGATGAGGAAGAACAACTTGGTTAAGTAATACCCACCGGTGAGATAACGTTTGCATAGATATTCATAATAGATAATTTCTCATCCTTTCTATTACGGAGTAATACGGCCTTTGTGGTGTTTTCTGTCAGACCCTCTTTCTTGTCTACTTTAATCAGATGTGGTGAGCACCTGGCATCCAAACCAAATCCACTATATCACTCCCCTTTCTTGGCAGGACAGGGGAGAGAAAATATAATTAAAGGCTCATGGCTCAATGTAAGGACAGGGAGAGATCACTCACCAATTACCATCATGAGCAAAGCTGGCTCAGCTTGGGAAAAAAATTAATTTATTACCAATCAAATCAGAGTAGGATAACGAGAAATAAACCCAAATCTTAAAAATACCTTCCACCCACCCTTGACTTCTTCCCAGGCTCAACTTTACTCCCAATTTCTCTACCTCCTCCCACACAGCAGCACAGGGGAAAGGGGAATGGGGGTCGCAGTCAGTTCATCACACACTGTCTCTGCCGCTCCTTCCTCCTCAGGATGAAGACTCCTTGCACTCTTCCCCTGATCCAGGATGCGGTGCCTCCCATAGGAGACAGCTCTCCACAAACTTCCCCAGTGTGAGTACTTCCGACATGCTACAGTTCTTCACAACCTGTTCCAGTGTGGGTCCCTTCCATGGGGTGCAGTCTTTCAGGAACAGACTGCTCCAGCGTGGATCGCCCATGGGGTCACAAGTCCTGCTGGCAAACCTGCTCCAGTTTGGGCTCCTCTCTCCATAGAGCCACAGATTCTGTCAGGAGCCTGCTTCAGCATGGGCTTCCGAGGGGGTCACAGCTTATTTTGGCTGTATCCACCTGTTCCAGTGTGGGTCCCTTCCATGGGGTGCAGTCTTTCAGGAACAGACTGCTCCAGCGTGGATCGCCCATGGGGTCACAAGTCCTGCTGGCAAACCTGCTCCAGTTTGGGCTCCTCTCTCCATAGAGCCACAGATTCTGTCAGGAGCCTGCTTCAGCATGGGCTTCCCAGGGGGTCACAGCTTATTTTGGCTGTATCCACCTGTTCCAGTGTGTGGTCCTCCATGCCTGCCTCACCATGGTCTTCACCACTGGCTTCAGGGGAATCTCTGCTCTGGTGCCCAGAACACCTCCTCCATCTCCTTCTTGTCTGATTTTGGTATTGACAGAGTTGTTTCTCTCACATATTCTCACTTTTCTCTCTGGCTGAGGTCAATTTCCACCCCCTACCCCTTCTTAAATATATTATACCAGAGGCACTAATGCTGTTGCTGATGGGCTCTGTCTTGGCCAGCATCAGGTCTGTCTTGGAAGCAGGCTGGCACTGGCTCTCTTGGACATGGGGATGCTTCTAGCAGCTTCTCACAGAAGCCACCCCTATAGCTCTCCCTGTTAAAACCTCGCCATGCAAACCTAATACATCAGAAGTGACATGTAATTTCAGACACGATGCAGTGAGATGAGCAGTTTCTGCCTCATAAAGCTGTAGTGTCAGTTGGCAAGTAGAAAGATTGAAAAAGATTGCACTGCTTCATGGTTAGTCCAAACTTTGAAAGGTTCCTATTTAGTCCCAGAACAAGAAGCTTTTAAACATTGCATGCAGGAGATGCCTGAATCACCAAGCTGTTTCGGAGTGGTAAAGATATATACATAAGGTTGCTGATACAGGTGAAAGGATGAACAGAAGTTTGTACACAGGCCTGTTACTTCCCAGAAAATGTCAATTCACCATTTTAAAATAAAAGGTATTGCATGTATAAAATGAAGTTTTCCTCCTTTGCCAACATCTCCATTTACTAGAGTTCTGGAGCTAGTTCAGAGTCCCATCTCTCGGTGCACAGGCATTGTCATCTGAGTGTGGCAGAAGTGTGTGTAACCCTATCAGCAAGGGTTTTAATTTTGCCCTGGGAATGTTCACACGGCTGGAGCTCAGTGGCATAGGGTTAGCTGGGTCTTGCTTTTGTCCTCTGTGTTTTCTGACCAATGTGACAAAGTAGTAAAATGTACTTTTCTTTGATGCACCATTATGTTTTGGAAACATAAAAGATTGTGGATTTGTTGTCACAGGTTTATTTCAGATACAGTTGTGGGTTGGGAAATAACCATTAGCACTATCAGAAGGATTATTTAACAAAGCTGTAAAAAATACTGTGGGGCTACCAGGCAATGAAAGTGCCAGGAAAACCTGTAGAGAGGGAAAATCTCTGTGACCCAAACCGAACCGATCTCGTGCTCTAAAAGCATACCTTGACTACTCGGTCTACAATTGTCCAAAGACTCATTAACAGTGAAAAAACCCACGAAAACTTAAGACCATTCCAGGCAATAATGGCTGTTCAGTGTGACTTTTTGCAACTCATATTACTTTCAGAAATTTGAATTAGAATAGACACTATTTTTAGCTTGATTAATTCACTTAGTTTAACCATTATAATATTTGTTCATTAAAGGTTGGTTAAATTTAAACTAAGAAGAAACTTTGTCATTTCATTAAATCTTTATCTATAGAAGTCAGGCTTTTGGAAACAGATGCGGAGGGCTTTAACTGGTTTAAATGGTGGAACTAAAGCTAAGGGCTGAATCTTATGCAGGAGGTAAAAACAGTTTATTAAAATAATCTTTTTCAATCTTAGTCTTGAAAATTAGTCTTTAATTCAGTAAATAGTAAGTCAGGTGTGAAACTTTGTCAAGGCAAGGCAAGAAATTCATTGGACTGGAATTAGAAAATTCATCACCAAACCTTTAAAAAATAATGCTGGCTGAATGCACATTCAGCAAATCAAAGGAAAACTGAAGTAGGATAAAACTGCTGAGTACAGGCGCATACTGAAAGCCAGTTTCTCAGTAAATAATTCAGGTTCTCTGTAAGCAGTTCACATACTCTGAAGTTTGGTAGCACAACTGCAGACATATTCTGTAGTATAAAGAAATGCACTTTCCAATACTTTTGGTCCCCCTTTATGAGCAAAATAGATGCTGACCAGGCCACTGATTTGCAAAATCCTAGGGAAAGGAGCATTTTCCTCAGCTAAAAGCAAAGAGAATTTCATACATTTTGAGGTGAAAGAACTGTTTGTACACTCAGTGGGAAGATAGTCATAAATATGGGAATTCTTCATTTCTTTGATCAGCTTTTTAAACCTATTTACCAGTGAGAATATGCTTTTCTAATGAGATGTATTGGCTAAAACTTCAGAACACGAGAAGCAGATACAATATAATGGTGAATGATAAGTCTAAACATGCTTCAGTCCTGCTGATTTAAATGAAAGTTATCTCTGCTAGTAGTATAAAAAGATTGGTGGAGGAAAACATCGGCTTATTTGAGATGCAGTTATAGACTATAACAGGCCTGGATGTTTGATTAGATTCAGTCTACAAATCCTACTCCATGTGTATTCACACTCATCATTCAAGTGTAGGCAGGTCTTCTAAATTCAGAGGCTGCCAGGTACGGATGTTTAATGTGAAATAGTACAGTACATGTTAGAAAATGCGAATGTACTGCTCTGAGGTAACATCAATTGACCTGCATGTATTAGAAAGCTGTTCTCTGATTTTTGACACAAGTTAAAACTCATCATGTGAGCAAAAAGGCCTCTGCTATGACGCTTGTCTAATCAGGTGAATTGTATTTGTCTGGTTTTGTACTGTATTGTATTTAAGGTCCCACAAATGTTGTGAATTTTCTGCCATAGACTGATTGCATCATGAATACAATTCAAACTGTAACTGTCATAAAGTGAATCTGTAGCTGCTATCCCTGATGTGCACGACTGCAGTTACAGTAATGTGATCTGCTCTTTCAGCAGTATAAACAGTCTTACAGAACGAGGAGAGTTTTTTCTTTCATCATCAAACATTAAGGCAAACTGCACTTGAGATTTAAAAAATCTGAGAGCCTATAAACATACAGCCTATGCACTTAGAGTTTCATTCTGCACTGGGAATAAATGTTTTAATCTAAATTTAATACAGGTCGCAGGGTAACAGGTAGACCTGACTCAGCCTGTGGGGCTGCACAGCACTGGCATAGTAACGTCCATACTAACAGCCAGCCTGTATTTTTTACATCTTCACTATCAAAACCCCTGGGTGGGTGACATTCATGTAGCTGATGCTGAAAACTCTCCAGTTACCTTCTCCTTATCTTGTTGACAGCTCCTTCTGCCACAATCTCAGATCTGTGTAAATGCCAAATCCCAGGAATATATTGCTATGAGGATGGAATCAACCTTGAAGGGACTGTCTTGCAGAAGGACTGTTGGCTTAAATGTAAATGCAGTGCAACAGAACCACTTAAATCTCAATGCAGTCAAGCCAACCATGAAAACAAATCATATGTTTGTATCCTCAAACTTAGAAAGTCTCCACTAGAAGAATGAGAAGAACAATTCTAAGTCCATCCTCTTTTGCACTGTGGTAGCAAACGTGCAAACTAATAATGTTGCTGCAATACCTAAATGCAAATGGAAAGGGCCTGCAGCTTGGCCTTTTAGGTCTATCTACAAGCCTTACTAGCATTCTTTCTCACTTTTAGACATACAAGACATGCATGTTACAACTTCCTATCCCTTGTTCTAGTAACAGGTCATGCTTTTTTCAGAGGGCTTGATCTAGACCAGCTGTGCTGTCAGAGACTGAAATCAGGAAAACTTGGAGCTTTCTTACTAATATTTCCAGAAAACGCTGGGAAAAACTCTATGAGGGTAATCTCCAATCACATCTGCCCTGAAGTATGACTCACTGCAGGCAGAATCATACTTTGGTGTGGGGTGACAGAAGCAGCAGTAGCGATCTAATAGCTTTTGCAGGAAACAGGTACCAGTGGCCATGAGAGGCTCTTGTAGCTGTCACTGTCATTCTTGCAAGTTTGGCAGAAGGTCACACCAATCCTAACTGCTTTTCTTTTGGGCATACAGTGTGCTACTTACATAGTATGGCAGTTTACGTAATCACACTATATTTGTTCATTGAAGCGTAGTTTCACCAAGTGAGACCACTAAATGCTGCAGGCTAAACTGAATATTTTGTGCCTCTGCTGTACAACTAGAAGCTAAATCAAGGAGACCTGTACTTTCTACATTCAAAATATGACCTCAAGCATTTATTAGATACTTTGAAACCAAGCTGTAGACATTTCAGACTGGGTATCTAAATTAATAGAAACTTCCGTCTTTAATTTCTCTCTATATGCACTTTGTGAAAGGGAGAGAATCTCCCTATCTTTGTATCCTGTGAGAGTTGTAGAACACCCCAGCATAAAAAATAATAAGAATATAAACAATTCTGCTTTTAGAACAGCATTTCTGCAGTATAGACTAAATAAGATAAATAAGACATAAAAAGACATTACCTGCACATTGATCAGAAGTGGGGAATAACAACCAAAATACTGAGTATCTGTCTGCCTACAGAACTCTGCCCAGCCTGTGTGCTGAATCAGGCAGGGGTCCTGCCAAAGAATTTAGTTTGATTGTTCAGTTGGACAATGATTTCTTTGCATTTCTGAACTTTAGAAACCTTGCCTTATTAGTCTTCCTGTCTTTGGTTACTTGGTTTTGTAAATATTAAGTATTCAAGGAATGCTGCAGTTCTTGTAACGTGGTAAACAACAGTCAAGAGAGAGTTCACATTTCTGTACTCAGCAGTTATAAAATAATTCCTTCCTTCATATCACTTAATAATGCTTCTAAAGGAGCATCCTAAAGGAAGAGGTAGAAGGTAGAGGAAGGTTCATAAATGTTATGGGATAGTTGAGTAACTTTGCAGTGTTGTAACTTTTTTCCACTTTTTTTCTCTTTTCATTCTTCCTGTTAATATTTCTTCTTGGTCTTTTCTGTTTCTCAGTTCTCTGCTGTCATCTGCATTTAAGCACTGTTACTGCTCAAAATATAGACGAGAATAATTATTTCCAAATCTCTTTTATATTTAGATATTATAAGAAAAATATCGTGAACTTGCAAGTGAGTGGTTTGCAATAGCAGACCTCTGGTTTTCGCTATATAAAATGTACTCAGAAGTGTCAAAATTTCACAAATAAGATCAAAAAGAAAATAGTAAAAAAAAACTGTGGAAAAATTTTGTACTGTACTTACATTTCAAGCAATGTTTTTAATCCTTAAATCACTAATCTTCTTTGTCAAATTCTGAACTAAAACACTGCATTAATTCCCGGCCATTTCATTGCATATGAAATGGAAGAAACTGTAAATCAATTCCAGGATGAATTGCTAAGATAGAGTTACTAACAGACATGCAAAAATGTATACAAAATAGTCTGCTATCTGTAATAACACGATCCTGATTTTTTTTTCAGTTCAAATTCAGAAATGAATTCAGAAAAAATTGTCCCGTACCTCTAACGTATTAGCAATGCGCTGTGTTTTACACACGTCATAGTTGAATCCATGCCATCTGCATGACGCTGACAAGTGTTCGAGCGATATCAGTTTTTCCTGACGCTGCAATGGCATGCCAAGGATAGAGCACAAGCATTGGTGCAAGACTGGAAAATTTAGGAGGAAGAGAGTTTTCTCGTTTTCTTTCTTTTACTCCGTAAGGACAGCAGCATCACCAGCAGGTGCACCTTTCAGGATGGTAAGTTAATAACAGCATTTTAATGTCTCACAGAACTGATGTTCCATTTCGCATCGTATGGCACCAAATATCATAAAACTGTTTCCATCTTTGGAGAAAGGGTTCAGTGGGTGTAGGATGGAGGACCAAGTCCAGGAAAGGAATGCTGATACTAGGTGGCACAGAAATGGTTATTTAGGGCAGTGCAGTGCGTAAGTGGTAGGAGAACTCAGAGACCTAGTACTTCAGCAGTGCTTAATAGCATTGCTAATTAATCCGTTTAATGTTATCTGGCATTGCAGTTATTTAACATCGCAGTTCTGATGTAGTAGAATAATATTGCCCATCACTTTTAATCTTGAAACAGATCCATGAAACAATGTAATTCCTTGACAGGATTTATAAAGTTTCCACTCGTGCTTCTCTTCCTTTCTGCTCAAAGTGGGCTTTCTCAGCCTTTCATAGGAATTACCCAAACCCTTTGGAGTTACTAACCTGCTCATGGAACACAGATGCCTAGGAGAAAACCTCCAGCCTCCCTAAGGTGTAACTCTGACACAAAACAATTGCTAAAGATTATTGTAATAAAATGGTTTTGCCTCCATAATTTGTGCCTAAATCAGCTCTTGGGGAAAAGACCAGTATGTCTCTAGGCTCTTCAGTCCAGAAGATCCTCCTTTTCGCTATGGTTCTTAGTTTCCTGCTCTGGGGAAACAACTGACATTACAGATAATGAATGTACTGACTCACACTTCTGTTAGCGATTAAGTCATGTGGGTGGAGGAAGCTGGGCCTCATTAGGGGCTCAGAAGGAAAGATCAATGTATTAATTCATGTACTAGATAATGATAACCAGGATCTCTGGATTTGATTTCAGGCTGCATTCTGGCTGCAATATCTCATATGGCAGTTCTAGATTTAGTCAGAATTTGTTCCATTAGAAGAGTGTTCATACAAATTTGAACAGGATTTTTCATTGTTAGGCAACAATGTTAATAGCTTATATTTCTGAGAAAAATAAATTTTATCTGTTCATCACTGTGTATCACTGGTATGGCTTTTATACTTCAGTACAAAACTGAAGGTGAAACCCAGAGAGAATTATTCCCCATATACTTGTAATGTGGCCAAAATACTGAAAAAAGGAAGTACTCAATTGATAGTGACTGTCTTTGTTCAGGAAAGGCTCATTGTCATCTTTTGTGGTCCTCTAAATCTTGTTGAGTAAATAGGATAGGTAATTTTGTAACTCTTGGCTCTACAGCTGGACAAAAGCTGGTGTTTTTAATTGCTAATTTTCAAAACATTAATATCTTATATGCACAAAGATATTTTTTTAACTGTGAAACTTCCTCACAGATGATAAATATTGTGTGTATTGAAGATTGGGTTTGGATTTGGATTTAGAAAAGGATTGTTTACACAGGCAACAAAGACACAAAAGGTTATGTGGCTGTTAAAACCTACTATATTTAGAGCCTGGCGCACCTAGCTACTCTGTTCATGTAATGTGTTCGTGGTGCAACAGGACCTTCATCAAGACGGGCTATCCTACCTATTTGTAAATTTTACATTTGCATTGTATTGCAAAAATGTTTGCATCTTCCACTGAAATATTTGGAGGTGGGTACAGAAAATACAGTGAAACAGAGGTGATGGAAGCTGATCCAGCATATTCTTAAGTGCTAAGTTTATTTTCTTGTTTTTATTGTACATTCTGTAGTTTTTGGGAGGTCAAATTATAGCTTCCAGCTAAAAGTAATAACAAAGTATTAGAAGCTAGCTAGAAACTTTTTGGTGTTCAGTCATTCTTTCGTTCAACTTTCTTTGAGTGCCACTGATTTTGCTCCCTCTCCACAAACTTTCTATTTCCATGTTTCCATTATTGCTAAACACTATTTTAATGCACAGGGTTTAATTTTTGGCTGGATAATGAATGATTGGAGTCTACACAATGTGGTAAATACAGCTGCATTTCACTTGTTTCTGTTCGCTTGTCTGTATTATCCACTTCTGCCTTTCTCTTACCTATTTAGATCATAAGTTCTTTCAGGCAAAGGCATTCTCTTTTCCCAGACATTCACTGGGTTCATTTTCTCTAGGGTCACTTTAAATATATTTTAACTGGTAATCCCAAGACAAGAATTTTTATCAGTTTTACCGGTAGTTTTAACTTGTTTGTAAAATACTTACTTCAATGTTTTTTAAGACTTTTTCCCCATACATTTTTTTCTTCACCTCAGAGAGTAACCGCTCGGACTGCTGCTTAGGGTTTGAAACCACTGACAGTCTGTCACGCCTTTTCAGATGTTGCTAAAATTCAATGTCATGTTTAATGATTCTCATTAGAAAAGTAATGGTTTCTTGGATCCATTAATTTAAAAGTACTTTGGCAAGAGCTGCTTATGGCATAGTTATTAGTATTCTGTTCTCATATTGCTCATCTCTGAGTGACTGTGACTACCAGCAAGTCTTTTGGAACTCATATAATTAATGAGAACCAGGAGTGCGATGCTTAACGAAAAAAAACATTAGAGGAAGAATTAAATGTCATCTGTTGACTAATACACTTTAATCTAAGGAAAGGACAGCTGATGGGCCTGGATGGTGTTTACCTAAACATCATTTAATTCCTTGCATTTGGAAGGGATTTTGCTTTTCTTCTTTGAGGCAGGAGGGGCAGAACATTTTGTACTGCAGCGTATCACTCAGGATCGTTTCTTTACCTACTGTCCATTACAGTCATTACAGTTTTCTCCCCATCCTTCCCCTTCAACATTTCAGAACATTGCAAGCAACCAAGGTCCTTGGTGTAGAAAATGGACAGAAATAAACTAAAAGTCTAAAATGTTGTGGATACATTTCAGCTGGGAAGAACTGAGTTTAATACTGAACCATTTTCTGTGTCTAAGTTGGACCAAGAGCATCAGAAGACACATACCCGTCCCTCTCTTCAGCAAGAGCAGCTCGAGTTCTCGTATTATTTTCCCAGGGCCAGGCTAGTGGTGCTTCATAGCACTGGGCCATGACATTGATGTTAAAAACAACTGTATTGTTTCAGCTACATCCACAACAAGAGGAAAACACTCTGGGTGTAAACAAGTCCAAGAAACTATTTGCATTGCTGGGGATGTTCACCGACAGATAACCCTGGTGAAGAGATGGGCTCACACGCCGCCAAGCAGATGTTGCAGAGCACTAGCAGAAAGGTGGGACCTGTGGCAGGTGGTAGAGTAATATCATTTCTTTTAATGGTGCAGAAAAACCTATTTGGGTGAAAGGGATATATTAAATCATGGGTATCAGTCACACTATATTTCAGGCAACAGCACAGAAGTGTAAATGATTGATTCAGAGTGAATGTCTTGAACTCTGTCTCTTCCATGCTCCTTTACATACACATGTTCTTTTGATCAATATGTTATATTGATCTTAGTTTGATTAATGAGGTGACCTTTTGGATTTCCAATATTTCACTGTTAGCTTGCCTCCTGAGAGCAGAGAAGGCTGAACTCATTATCACACATCTAAGACAAGTTCTTAACCTTCCAGAGCAGATTGTGACTTAGTGTAGTCATCACATACTTCAAAACAACATATTGGAAAAATTTCCTAAAGTGAAAGCATCAAAGTGCTGATTTGTTCCCAAGCCTTGTCCACAAGGTTTGGCTAGAGCTTTGGTAACCTGCCACGGCTGATCTCACCGGATGCATGTTGACTATAGAAATAAATAAAAACAGATTAGAATTATGCATGTCCACCTAATTAGCATTTGCCAGCAATAGACTTTTCTCCTGTTGATCTGCTTTGAAGACTAAAATCAGATGTCATGTGCTAGACAGTAGATAGCATACAATTTACTGGGGGTAAATGTCTTTGCAAAAACCAAAACCTCTAATAGAGCTCGTCTGGCATTTATTTCTTTACCTTTCCCCTTACTCTTCTATCGGCATTGTCAAAAGTTTAAGAAAGAAATTCCATCACATTTCTCAATAACTGCTCTCCACTAGGACACTGGTGTTCTTCACATAATAAGCCTGCAGTAATGCAGTATATCCCATTTTCCAGTTCATAAAGTGTAAAGAATGGCACGAGCCGTCCTGATATTGACAGCTCCATGCCTTGTACTCCTTCATCTTCACAGGTGTGCAAGCCACAGGCTAAGACAGACACTAGGTTTTGACTGTTTTTTGGTGAAATGAATCTTTCTATCTCCATTACACAGCATTCAAAATAAAGTGATTGATTTAATTACCTGCTTTGTCCACACAAAGTACTCAGCCATATGTACCTTATGCTAAACACTGTAAGGATTTCTACGTCAGAACTGGATGTTTCAAATGATGTAGCTTCAGACGATATGTGGGAAATCTAGTATTGGCGGGTGGGTGGGGTGGGGTGGTTATATTTATGAAGAGCGATGCGTGTTCCCTGCCCACACAGATTTGATCAATTTTTTATTAGCCTTTAGCCAGAGCATGACATGGTGCCTTTCTCCTGATGTGAAGCGTCGGCCAACACTTTGGGATTATGTAACACATGGTGCTTTCCCTTCACCACTGCCTGTGTCCCTCTCTGCTTATAGAGAGTCATCAGATTCACAGATGAATCTGTCTGTAAGCTCATATCTGTACAGAATATTACAGTTTTTCAAGATCTGGGGACCGTCATCACTAGGCTGAAGGGAACTAGTGAGGAAAGGAGAAGCAGTTTAAATAAAGCAGATGAACATGGGTGTTTCATGCATTTATTTTCCCCCCAGATAGCTTTTGAGAAGGACTTTGATTTGTCAAATTTGGGTGAGAGTAACTGTGGATTTCAGATGAGTGACCAAAGTTTTTCAAAGCTTTGATAGACCATTATATCTGACACTTTAGTTTCAGTAGGATCCAGGTTCTCTGCAGCTACTGCACAGATAAGCTTTGCAGATTTAAGCAAGAAATTTCATCTGTCTTTGCATCCATTTGTCTCTTGTCCACCTAGGCTAGATTTTCTTCAGCACAATGGCCCTAACCATGTTTTTTGACTCTGCTGTTATGACAGATAAATATAATCTTGGCAGGATCTTGCAAGCAACATTGTAATAACATTAATTTAATTAAAATTATGATAACTAATATATACCTGGAGACAAAACATTAACTTAAACAATGATTACTTTGTTTTTATAAATTATTGTGGAACACAGAAGTGTTAAAGAAAACCTCTTTTTCTTTTGTTTCTGAGGATCAGAGACCTACACTAAAGCCTGAAGTTTCAGAAAGGTACGGTACGGAGGTAAATGCAGATTAAGAGGATGGAAGAGCAGTTCCAGATTATGGACTCTCATAATAGAGATCAGTTTGAAGTCTAAATGCCAGCTAAATACAACGATTTTCCCATTCTGGTTCTGACATCTTGTCTCCTTCCTCTACAAAATCTCCTTCCTTTGGAATTCATACAACTCCACTGTTCAAAAAGGAGAACACCCCTGGGGGAAGCAAGAACAATTCATTGTAAAGCTTTTGGAAAGTACCTGCTGCATTGCAAGATAAAATTATAGGCTTACTGTTTCATGAAATGTTTCTGTTACTGAGCAATTTGTGGAGCATGTGGCTTTGTTTTATTTTTCAAAAGATTCAGCCTTTAATGCAGTGGAAACCGATAATGATACCAATATTTTTCCCTGCAAGACTCACATTTAACTATGACTTTCTCCTGACATCTGTGGTGGAAGTCCTCCACCCGACTCGTGTGACTTAAACGTAGCCTATTCTTAGTTACCCTCTATTCTGTTACTCTCCTATATAGTACAGGAGAGTGTACTAATGAGGCAGGCTTTTACTGAAGTAACCCAGTATATAGATTTTTTAGGTAAGCACTGTCGTGGTCTTCCAGTTACATCAAATCCTGCTCAAGCTCAGTTATGGTAGAATGCAAATAAAAGCATTTATCCACAACATCTCAAACCAGCACAGTTACAAATCATTAAAAAAAAAAAAATATATAT
>NW_010410958.1:63491-80548 GCF_000710305.1 Buceros rhinoceros silvestris | reverse complement strand
GAAAACTTACGACAGGCACAGCTTACAGTCTGTGTTTCCTTGGGCAATCCAGAGGATGCAGGTGTGGGCCTCTGCTGAGTCTCGGGCTGGTCTCGGGCTGGCCGATCGGCAGGGTGGGTCGTGGGAGAGAGTTGGCTGGCCGATCGGCAGGTTGGTTCGTGGAAGAGACTTGGCTCCCTGCGTGCTGCTTCCCGGGAGCTCGACGAGTGATCCGGGGGATGCAGGCAGACCTTCAGGCTTTCGGCTCAACTCGGCAGCCGGCAGCCTGGACGCGGCCTGCTCAGGCCTAGCAGGCCTGGTTTCAGCAGCCAGCAATCCAGAGGAGGTGCTCCCTGCTGCAGGTGCGGAAGTCCGAGAGAGGGAGGTTCCCCCCTGCGTGCTGCTTTATAACCTTAACACGTAACAGTGCACCTGACCCTCTTTTGACCAATTAAATGTGGGGTTAAAGTACTTGCAGGGAATGATTCCCATTTGTTCACTAACCAAAACAAGGAAGTTTCAGCCCAAACCAGGACGTCTAGCCCAAACCGGGACATATGGATACAATGTGGGGTCAAGTATATTGTGAAACAAGTGTGTCGCAGTAAGACCAGTAATTGCAGAGTCTGTTCATGCTTAACAATTGCTTCCTTTTTCTATGTACGCATGCTGGAAGGGGGTTAATTATGGGTTGTGTACGTGATTAGTCACAAAACAGTTACATGTAATAGCCCTGGCAGATCTTAAGAGGTTTATTTTTGAGTGAGTGTGTGATGTTAAAGGCGTTTTAACATAATCCCTACATACTTCCATAGTTTCATTGCTGACATATGGGGAAAGAATAATTTTGAATGTGGTGTGCAGAAAATAGTCTTTTGTCACCTTCCTCTCTATTACTTTCATGGCCGTTATATTTCTGTTTTGTAGAAATATTTCAGTATTTCAGTTACTGTACTTCGTTGTAAAGCTGTATTCTGTAGTTGCAAAAGCCTCTTAGTGTCATGGAAGAAGCGTGTCCTCTCCAAGATGGCTGCTCAGGCTACTATGTGTTCTATGTGCGATTTGATATATAATGCTTCGTTACCCAATCTGAAAGTTCAAAACATGGTTTCCCAAGTCCATGAACAAAACACTGATGAATGACTGATGTCCAGCATGATGTGCATATGAGCCCCACACCAGGAAGATGCTAAACTCAGGACTGTGGAACAGTATGTGAGAAATATCTTGATGTGTGTGTTCTATTTGTTTCTTCCTTCCTTCGAGTGAGAAGCATTGCCCTTCAGGTCATAGAGAGACATGAACTGTTCTGACCCAGTATAGCTGGTCCTGTTTTCTTAGCAAGCTTATAATACAGTGCCTTCTTTCTTGAATTTGACCACTTCATTTATGTACATTGAGAAAGACCTGGATCAGTGTCTGTGACTATTCAGTGGATTGGGGTTTGGGGTGTTAGGTTTTTTTTTTTTTTTTGCTTTTGGTTGGAGTGAATATCATCTGTGCTACAGTAAGAACCTTGCTGGATCTGGACGTTGGTCTGCTGAAGGACTTGGTGAGTGGTTGCTTGGTGTTAAAGGATTTTGAGGATCACTGAGGGCAGATTTTCTCCTTGCTCGCTCTTAGGAATTTGTTACTCTGTTGAAAACCGGAAGTTTTCTGTCTATTTTAAGGCAGTGATAAGGAAGTAAGAAATACTGTTGGTCTTGATCAGCAAATAGGACAAAAATAGAGGAGAGGATAGGAGGTGAAGGCAAGATTTGCCATCTTCCCTTAAAACATGATTGTTTCTGGCCTTTAACTCTGGGGTTTTTTTGCTGCTGCAAAATAGGGGATTGTAGAGCTACATCCTCCTAGCTCACCACCAAATGGTTTTGTGAGGACTGCAGTAGTTATTTGGAAGCTAAACAGCACTACTTTGTGCACTGATATTTGTATTTGTGGGAAAGACCTCTAAGATAACTCTCACCTGTGTCTTAGCTGATTTGTCACATTCAAATACTTGTAAAATATGCCTGTAAAATGGTTGTTTCTGTGGTATGGATAAACTGATTTTAATCAAATTGCATGCTTTTCTGAAACTTTCTTTGATTCAGCTCACAGGCAAATACCAAAGTCTTGGCTATAGTCTGGTTGTGTAGCTGCGCTGATAAAGATGGTGATCTTTATGCCATTATGTCTAGTAAGGTGATTGACTTTTAGATTGTGTCTACGTGACAAAATACTGTTAGTGAAATGTTATGTTGTTGCCTCAGATCACTGGTATGGAAGTTTCATTCCTGTTCTCTGTTAGAGATTTTCTTCTGCCTTTTATTTCTGAAACTTGTAAAAGGCGTAGCAGAAGCAGCCTTTTCGTGATGAGGACTTGTCAGACATGTACTTTCTTGTTAGGCTTTACTTTGGAGTTTTAATGTTTGCAACACAATTTTTCATTATTCTATTGTTATGAGAAAATAATGAGTTTCGCTTGCAGCTGGTGGGTTTATCTGGAGTCTTTATCTTTTCTCAGTTTATCGTGTTGGTTTAGCAAAACAAAAATAAACTAGCTGTAATTCCCATGAATACAGCATTGCAGTTCCGAAGCCGGAATGACTGAGTAGCCAGTAAAAAACCCTGCCTGGTAAGGAAACAAGTACTTGTGGTAATAATGATGGTTAAGTCAAAACCGAAACATTTTTGCAAGGATGGATTATCATCAAAAAGCTGGTGATTTTTTATGTCTGGGATGCGTGGTCATGCTGAGAGAGCTGAAAATGTGCTCTAGAAAAGTAAAATGTCTTGGAGATTTTTAGGGCAGTTACTCAGGAGATTGGCTGAAGGTGGTGGGAAGAAGGTTAAAGTGTTAAGTCCCAGCCCTTCCTGGTACAGGTGGCTTGGATCTTGGTCTTCCACTATCCCATGAGGCCCTAAGTATCTTAACTATCAACTCTTTAGGAGGAGATTGTTCTTTTACTTGTTACCTGTTTTAATTTGTGTATATTGAAGCACAGTATCTCTTAGAATCCCGGCAAGCTCTCTAATCACTTGTGGGATGTTTGCTGTCCTGTGTTAAACTCTCCTTTTTTTATTATGATAAACAACCCCCTACTCCACCCCAGAAAAGAAGCAAACATATAAACATTTTTGAAGTCTTCATAATTTTTCAAAGCATAAGGAAAATCAATAATTTTGTATTCAGTTTTGAGAATAACTGTTTTCTTTTGCTACTTTTAAAGGTATTTTAATTTTCTATCTCAGTACATTCTCTGCTTAAGTAATGAAACTTTTTGTTTGCTCAGGCCCTTGTCAAAGCATGTGGAAATAGTTTGCTGACTGTATAATTAAGTGAATCACAGGCCCTGGTCTTGTGAGGTACTTATGAAAGTAACTAGTGTGGTTGGTAGGACTAAAAGCATAAGGTGTGCACTAAGTACTTTGCTGGACTGGAGTTGCACAGCAGTCATTAGAATCTCAGTTTTTAAAAGTGAAAGTCACATTTCAATTCTTGCATTTTATTTATCGGCACTTAGTGCAGGATGTTGGTCATGGTTCCTTATTTAGAGAACAAGAATTGCTTGTGCCTCCAAACTAGATATGTAACTCAATCAAATTGATCTAGAAGGAAGATTCAGTAGTTTGACAAACCTTTAATTAATGTTGTAATTTAAAAAAAAAAAGTAAAAAAAGAAATGCTGATGTTTTTGTTACTGTTGCGTATCCTTACATGTAATAATTTTACAGTGAATGCACTGTAAACTGGCTTTGCAGAATAATGCATCAAAATCTTTTTGTATTTGCTGTTTTCTTTTGTGTGTTTTCTCTGAAGTTTTTTGGTGTAAGCATTTTTTTGTTTTGCACTGAAATTAATTACTTAATTGCTATAATATTGGGAACGTAGTAACCATGATGCCTAGCAATTACAGTGCTTTTTGAAGTGAAAATGCTGTTCTTAATCTTCAAAAAAAAAAAAAAAGCAACCCACAAAACAGCCTTAAAATAGAGAGGGAATAGAAGATGGACAGAAAGTGAACGACTGAATATTTTGGGATAAGGTCCTGTTGTAATTTGTAAGACGTTATTTCATTACTGGGTACCGTGAATTTAGTATTCATTTTTCATTTGTCTGTAACGGAGTTTTTTAACGATGGATTTGTTGTCCTTTCTCTGTAGTATGATGTTCTTGCATTTGCATTTTTTTATCTTTTTAAATTTTATTTTTGTTTTGCTTCAAGACCCAGTGTGGACAGTAATGACCGCACGTTTCCGATTGCCTGCTGGCAGAACCTACAATGTACGAGCGTCTGAGCTGGCACGAGACAGGCAGCATACAGAGGTGGTCTGCAACATTCTTCTCCTGGATAACACTGTACAAGCTTTCAGAGTTAATGTAAGTAATTTGCTTCTTGCATATCAGTATCATCAAGCTTGCTTTCCTTTGCTGCATTTGTATGGCTTGTACGAGCGTCTGAGCTGGCACGAGACAGGCAGCATACAGAGGTGGTCTGCAACATTCTTCTCCTGGATAACACTGTACAAGCTTTCAGAGTTAATGTAAGTAATTTGCTTCTTGCAATATCATCAAGCTTGCTTTCCTTTGCTGCATTTGTATGGCTTGAGTTTGACTTTCAAAATAGTGTTAAGTACAGCACAGAAGGGGAGGCTGTGCTCAGGCAGGCGTGCTTGTACATGTACCTACTAAGTCACTGTAAACTTAGTCATTCTGGCATCTGCTATAGTACTAACACATCTTCACTTAAAAATTGAATATGCAAAGCATAATTAATTTCTACTAATTCTCTTTGTGGGCTGAAGTTGTATAGTCGAAATGAAGGGCAGTTTTGACACAGGGTTGAATGAGAAGCAAGACTTTGTTTTGCTCCATTCTGATTTTTGCATTTTGAGCGTAAGTGAAGTGTAAGGTGTAATGGTGACGCTTCTCGTGACTGTGTAGCTAACTATGTTCAGTCATGTGCTTGAGAAATTGTAAACGTTGTGTTCTTTGCTTTCAGGTGGATGAGTTTTCCATTAAAACATGTCTTGCAGTCTTTTGTTTGTAAAACGTGGCTAAAATAAGGAGTAATTGTTTTACAATAGGTATGGGAGATGAGTTGTCTTTTTGATCTAGGTGTTCAAAGCTGTGTGTTGTTAGAGAATGCTAGTGCCTGTCTAGTGTGGAATCACCGGTTATAAATCCTCAAATGTCTATTCTGTTTCTTCCAAGAAAAAATTATGTAATATGTTCTCAACACCTCCCTAGTGTACTAAATATTTTAGTTGCATGGATCACGCTTTACTGCTTATACAGATCAGCCTGGTAGTTTTATCTATTAAAACTGAGTTTAGGGAATAAAAAGTTCCTTGGTGTTCAACATTTTGATCTCAGGTCTTTAGCCTCATTTGTGTTTTTTGGGGGGTTTTTTGTTTGTTTATTTCAAAAGCAGGGAGTAATAAAGTATTCGATCATAGTAAAATGTATGCTAACCTACATGGTATGCAGGTTTTCAGGGTTTATAACTGTGTTTTACTTTATTGTGGTTAACACAATACTTGGCAATAAATATTTATGGAATTGTTTTCAAAACAGAAAGAAAAATATAACATCAAATAAATTAGCAAGGTTTTTTTTTTTTCTCCTGGTGATTGCTATAGGTATTCTGTATGCTAATGAGTACAAAGCTTGATCATCTGAAGTATGAATTAATAAAAATGTACTCAAGTTTATTTCTTCTCCAGTAGCAGAGCACCCATCACAGACAATGTCTCTTGATAATTTATGTGACATGTTCTGAGTTCACATGTCAACCAGCAAAATAGACATTTTTTGTGCTAAGCCTTACCTTGTGTAGATCATAACAAATCAAATAAAAAAGTGGATTATAGCCAGACAAAGCTTGGTTGCAGCCAGAAGAATCACTTGGAACTAACCTGTACTTGGAACTAACCATGTTTGAAGAGTAGAAATCCTTTCTATGAAATGCTCTGCTTACCAAATGAAGAACTCCTCCTTCAGCCCTGAAAAGCGTAATTCATAGAACACATAGCTGGAGAAAGTGAGGTTGACTTAGGTTAATAATGTTATCAAGGTGATTTGCATTACCATAAATCTGCTTCTTCAAGATCAAATTGCTTTAATTGGTTTTAATTAATTGTTTAAATACCTCAAATTGTATCTTTGCCATGCAGGCTGACTTAACTGTATTCCCTGAAAGCCAGTACACAGATAGTTTTCCCTCAAGTTTAACGTAATCTCCCTAAGTCAAGGTAGATGGGATGAGTTGTTCCCTGAGCAAGGTTAGTGTGTTAACAGTCGGAGACAAATGTTTCAATTTTGAGCCTTTATTATTTCAGAATTTTCTTCAAACTTAATGAAATTACACTCTAATGGAAGTAAGATATAAAAAAACCTGTAAAATAACCCAAAACAAAACAAAAATACCCTATACCAACCTTCCTGTAATTTTAGAAGTGAAAATTTTCAATAATTTAATTTTCAGCATCACTTAGTTGCTTCCCTGTTTTCTTGGACCAAAAAAATAATAATACCCTCCTTGGAAAAGTTTTTAAAACAAGGTAACTTTTTGCAAAGCTAACGTAAGCTGGAGAATGAAAGGAGCCAGTAGTGATGCTTGAGTTGTGACACCAGTATTGTAGTGAGCTGCCAGAGGAGAAGTTCCAGTGTTGTCACTAGAGAAGGAGCACTACAGCCTCCCGCAGACCTGTGAGCAGCAGTCATCTGACCCCCTCCAGGATGGCCTGGGAGTTTTCATCCCATTCTTCTGCCATCGGAAGTCCAAATTTGTTTGGAGTCAAATGGTAGCATTATCTCCTAGTGTTTGCTGCAGATGCAGCCAGTTCCGTAGGCCACAAAGGAAACCAGAATGTCAGTAATACAAATTGAGAAGATGGTAGTTAGTAAGCAGGAATTAAACCTGTGTAATTGCCTAAATTATCAAACATGGATGTTTGCAAACAGCTGACAATCATTTTGCCATTAGAAATTGTAGTGTATGTATCTAGTGGTACTAGATGATAGATACTCCGTGAGGTGCAGTTAGTATATTGATGTCTAGTGTTGAGTTGAATTTGTTCTGAAAGGCTGAACTTGAGGTCGTTTTGCCTTTAGCAATGACTAATAAGGACGTGTGGCATTGTAATATTCCAATTCTGAAAAATGGAGGTATGTTTTGTATCTAACTAGCACACTTTTATGTTACATAGTTCCCATTCTTAATATATTTTTCCATTATTCCATATTTTAAGAGGAAATACTAATGTTTAACTTTATCTGTAGTTTATTTTTACGCTAGTTCACATATATTGGTTTTGCTTTTTTCTTTAGGGAAAAAAGCAGAAGTAGAAACTTGTTATCATACTTCTCGTATTTTATAGTAGCTATTCAATGGTTATGATAGAACTACAAAAATTTTGGACCTTTCACAAGCAGGGTTGTGACATTAACCTGCTCTGGCAAGCTTGCAACATCATTACATACATATCAGAGATGGGTTAAACTGAGGTCTGTTTTTACTAGATGCTTATCTTGTACTGAGAGTAAAACACTGTGATCAAAACATGCTTTATGTTGAAACTAGTCATCTCTTACCAAATTTGCTGCTCTGTTGCAGGAGAAATACCTTCCTTGCTGTGGTGAAATGACGTTCTGCATTACTAAATTAAATCTGATCAACAAGTTCTAAGCTTTTTTGTTAGGAAACATCTATTCAGATATTTAAGAAACAGTATGAATTCTCAGGTTTGGATTGGAAAAAACCTACAGAATTGGTATCTGTATGATACTTGAAGAAGTAACATGTCAGCTGTGATAAATGTGAACCTAAACTTGAGTTCCAAACGTCTCCTGTTTTCTGATAGTTACTGTCATAAATTCCTAGAGTTCTGATTTAAATCTACATGGGGAAAAATGCCAAGAAGCAATTAGTGTTACTGTGTTATTTTAAAATTAGTTTTATTTGCTGAAAAAACTGTACTGATTACTTTATTTCAAAATACATCAGAAACTCCTAATTTAGTAAAATTGACAGTGACTGTTTTTGGATTGTATATAAAAGTTGCCCTATGCATTTACGCTGTTGTATATTATGCTGTTAACGCCTGGGCTTTTTTGCTTGCTTCCAGTTACCAGAAAATACATTTTTCAGTAGTGAAGTTTTTAACAATGGTGCTCTTAATGGCTGTTCATTTCGTTAAACATCAAGAAATTGTCTCTGTGTGATTTTTAAAATACCCAAGATCTTTCGAAGTAAATATAGCAATTCTTAGATCACTTGAACTTAACCAAATTTATATGGGACCTAAAATACATGCCTTATGTAACTTCAACTTAAATACGCCGAGCTATGATTGTGATTGTCCTGCTGGGATTATTTCAAGCATAATTTGTCGATAATTATTTTACAGCTTTTTATTATCCTGTGGTATTACTGGGAGAGTTTTTAGCCCCCAGTAAATGGTTTTGATGGTTTATTCAACTTCAGTCTAATTTTGGCAGAATAAAAAAATAGGATGCTTTTAGATGTGAAGAAATGTCTGAGTATCATTTGTAGGTTTTTCTTGTGTATGGATGGATATTAATGAAATTCTTGCAACCTTCTCTCTACCTTTAAGTTACATCTGTTTTAATGGCTGTAAAAATAAACTGTTGTATAATCTCTATGAGAAGTGAGATCATTTGGGAGTAGAATGGCAGGGTTTTTGTATTTAAAACTTTAAAAATATCTTATAGCCTACAGTAAACAAAGCAAGATGTAACAAACACATTGTAGCATCAATAACACTTGGCACCTGGAGGATTATTAGAAACTTGCTCAGTGCTAGGGAAGTAGAAAATCTGGGTGGAAAATGTATCAATCATCTCTTTTGTAATTTTTTTTGTTCGACAATTGTTCTTGGAGAATTTTTCCTCATCTTTTGTACTTCAGGACGCTGTGACACTTTAGCTTCTTTGGGAAACTCCCTTCAGATCTCACCAAATGCATTTATTGAGTCCTGTCAGAATGGCACACTCAGCATTTCAGTTACTGTCTTGGCAGTATTTTCAGGTTAGGCAAAAAATTACTAGGCACCAATAACTGCAGATTCTTTTTATATCATTTTGAGGATAAGATTTGTCCCTGTGGTAGAAATCACATTTGTTAATTTGTCTCTGAAAAATAGTTAACCGCTATTCAGTACGTTTGAATGAATTCATTTAGAGTCAAGTAGAATCTTTGAGAGATTGTATTTAAAAGACACTTCTCAGATAATTTGGCTGCTTTGGCCGTCTGTGCCATTTCACTTTGGAAACAGTCTAAGTATGCTGGTTCATTGAGATTCTGGAATAGATGATCAGATAAATAAGAATAACTTGTACAAACCTGTCCTCTCTTTCTCTCTCCCCTCTCTCTTTCTCTTTCTCTCTCCCCTCTCTCTTTCTCTTTCTCTCTCCCCTCTCTCTTTCTCTTTCTCTCTCCCCTCTCTCTTTCTCTTTCTCTCTCCCCTCTCTCTTTCTCTTTCTCTCTCCCCTCTCTCTTTCTCTTTCTCTCTCCCCTCTCTCTTTCTCTTTCTCTCTCCCCTCTCTCTTTCTCTTTCTCTCTCCCCTCTCTCTTTCTCTTTCTCTCTTTATTTATCTGTCTCTCTCCCCTCTCGCTTTCTCTTTCTCTCTCCCCTCTCTCTTTCTCTTTCTCTCTCCCCTCTCTCTTTCTCTTTCTCTCTCCCCTCTCTCTTTCTCTTTCTCTCTCCCCTCTCTCTTTCTCTTTTTTTTTTTCAGTACTCCTTTTAAATATCAAATTTGGCTAATGAATGGCTTTCAGGAATAATCGTGTAGGTAGCTGAGAAGAGAGAAACTCTTACTGTCAGAAAATTACAAAGAAGAAAAATAATAATTCCTTATATGTTTCAAGGAGAGAGATGAAGATTGTTTAAAAATAGCGTTCCTGTGGTACGTTTTGTGATATTTAAAATTGAGGCTGCTAGAGCACACCTGAAAGAATGCCCATCTACCTGTCTGTGCATCTAATTATATATTTGTTCATTAAAAATTATACATATTTGTCCTCTGCAGAAACATCATCAGGGACAAGTTCTGTTGGATGTAGTCTTCAAGCATCTTGATTTGACAGAGAGAGATTACTTTGGTTTACAGTTGGCTGATGAATCTACTGACAACCCTGTAAGTGGACTCTGTTTTATAAATATGATTTTATAAATCATAAACGTGTTCGTCACTGTGCTCTGTGCCATTGTAAAGAGAAGTAAATAGAAGCCATTGCAATATTGTGTCATCTTCTCCAACTGTATCATTTGAGTGGGTCAGTATGACCTTGTAGTTATAAAACTAAACGTTTACAGGTGGAAGCTTGGATTAAAACATTGTCCTTATGAAATAAGATTTGTCCTTATGAAATAATACCTCAAAAGGACATTGCCTGTTTTATTTTATCTGTTTAGTAGACTGTATGTTCTTTGTCAGTTGGGATAAAAAATAGTAACTTTTTAAATATTTTTTCCCTCGTTGGGACTTGTTAAAAAAAAAAAAGAGGATTTTTTAGATTGTCTTGTACTGTGTTTTTTTGTTTCTAGCCCAGATACTTGACAGGTCTTTTAATAGCAATTCAAATAGTCCACTGTCTGGCAAGAGCGATCAGTTCACTGTCTTAACAGAAAAAGGAAGTGATTCCTTTGAAAATGACTGTTTATAATAGTTCATGTGCTGAATTGAAAGGAAAATTCCATAGGACTGAAACTTTGTAAATCAATGGTAGAAACTAATAGATCTCCCTAATATTCTGTGGCCGTTATAGTTATAGCTGTACTGTTGAGGTAGTGACTGCTTGGAGAATTCTTGAATATTTTCTTTTTTAGGTATCAAATGTTCAGTGCTTGTTTTAAAGTGAAGTTTAACTAAGCATTATTCCTTATAATACAGTTCTTTTACCTAATTCCCATGATATGCTTTTCACAGTTACGAGGTCTAAATTTATCTCCCAACTGTGTGTAAGAAGTAATTTTTGTTTACAAAATCTGTAGAACGGGTTCTATAGAGATAGGTGACACTAAAGTGTTAATAATTCAGTAACTAAGGTGAATTTCAGAAGATAGTGCAACTTTCTCTGGTAATGCCGATTTCATCTGCTGTAGTTTTGCCATCAAGAGTGACTGTTCCAAATGAAAGGAATACTTCTTTAATCCTACTAAAAGGCTGAGGTTTTTTCTTTTTAATGATTGTTAATGTAGGAGAGGAAGAAAAGTCACAATACAGCCATAATTTTTCTTCTGCCTGAATAGTGAAGTAATTCCATGTTTCTTTCTTCTCTGGAGCAGATTATGCTTAACTATGTTCTTTTTTTAAATTATGGTAACATTAGTATTATTAATATGAATAAAGCTATATTGCACAGTTGTAGATATTTGGCAAAGTTTTCTTTTGTAACTTTGTGATAAGTTCTGTTATTACATTGGTAGGCTGGCCTCATGTAATCTTTTTATTCTAAACTTTGTTTCCAGGTTGAAAAGACACAGGTGTTCTGCAGAAAAGGCTGAATTATTTTTCAGCTTTGTTTAAGAAGTATTTAATTGAATATCACTCAATATTCAGAAATTTGTTGTCCTTCTCATTCTCATTTATCTGGCTTTCCACAGCTTAGACCTCTAATGTCTTTTTTTTTAATCTACCTGTATGCAGATGACCACAACACTGTAATAGAAGGATCTGGTTAAGAGTCCAAAAGAAGAATAACTTCACAGCTATTTGATATAAACTGTTTAGTATTCTTTGACTTCTAATTATTTTTGGCTTTTCAGCACCTATCTAGTTGCCATGAAAACAATGTGTCAGAGCTAAATAGATGTGTTACCAATATTAGTCATGTAAGCTTGTAGAACTTAGGGTTTGACTAATTTCAGTTTTCGGTATCAGTTTACTCTTACACCTGCTTCATTTGGACAAAAATTCCAGATTGAATTGACAAATATTCTATTTACTTGTGAAATAACACAGCAGAATATTACTAAGTTATAGTCAATACGGCAGGAGGTGATGGGGAAAAGGGGCTTCCGCTATTTGCGTGTGAAACCTCTATAATATGCCTAAATGTGGATTTCATCAACTGCACAACCTTTATGTTTTTGTATAATATTACTGTCACAATAAGAGTCAATGCAAGAAAGCACGGGTGCTCTGTACGGCCGGAACGATGTATTTGGCTGGGTCTTGGGCTGTGGGCGCCTGGAGCAATGCCCAGAAAGGGGTATTAGTGCATAGTGGGAGTGAGAGTGCAGCAAATACTGCCAGCGTGGGTGCTCCTTTGACAGAAGGGAGTGAGGCAGAGATCATTGCTGGGGGAAGAGACAGTACAGAAGTGACTCTCCTCCAGGGGACTGGGATATGAACTTCGTGGATTCCCAAATCTGCCTACCTCTAAGACTTACTTGGGGTGCAAATAGGATAACATGTCTTGCTAGCAGCACCTTGATTCATACAATTTTGGTACTTCTTGCCTAAATCCTGTCAACTTCAGCTTCTTGACAGTATCAAGTGATTTAACCCTCCGCAGTTTCCAGAGCGAAAAATCACCTTTTGCATTTGAATCCAGTGATACCACTTAAAAACGTGGATATTGCCTGTTAAATATGATGTCAAAAAAAGTTACTCTTCTGTGGTTTGAGCTATACTAGTACATACCAAATTGATCTTGACAACCAGAAGGAAATGTAAATGCAAGCTTTTTTGCTAGGCATTTCAATTCCAGGTTTTCTAGGTTAATTATAATCTCTAACAGCACTTCCCTGTGTGTGCCCCACCCCACACACACCCCCCACAAAAAAATCTGAGGATCATCAGTCAGATCTGTGCATTTATCAGATACTTTGGATCATAACACTTTGCTTAGATACTCAAGTATTTTCACCATGTTTTGAGAGATTTTTATATAAAATTAATGTGTATCCCTGGCTTGACAGTCTGTCCTTAAGCCTTTACATTTAGTCTTCAAAGTATTTGTTCCAGTGTGAGCTTTTTTTGACATAATCACACTCTTTAAGCTGTACTAAACTGTCCTTTTAAGTCTTCAGTTCCTCTTAAGTCATCTACTACAAGGATGCAGCTTTTGGATGTAGTGTTTGTTATTTGTTATTTGCAATTAATAAAATTGCTCAGAATTAGCTTCAGATCCATAGTGTGTGTCAGTTATCTGTGTGTTTGCCTCCTCCTCCCTCACGTAAAACAATAAAAAACCCTGTGTTAAATGTGAGGTAGTTGCATGCTGTGCAGGATCTCTGTCACTTCATAGGAACTGTGGCCATATAAATGTTTCCTGAAGCTTGGGGGCTTGCATCACAAGGCAGGATAAGGAATTGAACAGTATTTATAACAAAGATGCATTTATGAGTTAAGGGAACTATGCTGGTATGTGCAGAGTCTGCTGAGTAGCTGGTGGGGAGTGGCTTAAAGATCTTGTAGGCTTTCCAGAGAGCCATACTTCTGTCTGAAATTTGAAGTGTTGGTTGTTATAAAGATCTGTCTGCACTTCCCCACAGCAGCGTCTCCCATAGAGGCAATCAAGATTGTGTGCTGTTCAGTAACATTGTTCTGTAGCCCTTAATCCAGTAGGCTGCGTGCTGAGCCTCTAGTTTCCAAGATCCCAATTAGCAACTTACCAGAGATGATGCTCAGTCTGACAATTTGGAGTGAATCTGTGATCCCTGGATGTGTTAAACCTGCAAAGTGCAGAGTCAAAAGTACTGGAACTTCTTTAAACTGGAAGTGTGAGCAAATTAACTTCTGTGTTGGGTAAATTAGCCTGCTTATAGCTCTTCGCTACCACGGTTCACCTTAGATAATCAGTTTAAAGAGTGGGTGAAGATTGAACACACCGTAACTGAGTTCTAACCTCTCTCAGGCTCATGTGACAAACACAGATCCAAGTCATAGTCAAATGAGCACTGTAAGCAACAGATAGCTGGACAACAGAGGTTAATCCCAGGGAAAGATCAATGGCAACTGCTGATGGTAACATTGGTGTCTTTCCAGAATCAGTTAAACAACACTTGGTGTGCCAGTAAGATATTTTAGTAAGACACTAAGTAAAAAGTAATAGAAAAGCAACAGTTTCTTGATGTATAAGGCTATGATTTGTACTGTTTTGTTTCTCTAAATTTGGTGTTATAATTTATCTCTTCCCAGAGGTGGTTGGATCCAAACAAACCTATCAGGAAACAATTAAAAAGTGAGTACATGTATGTGTTTGATTAATTCATGTATCATTGTTACACTGTTTTCCCAGAGTACCCTCATTAATTATAAATAACTCTTCTTGACCATAGGAGGATCTCCTCACAGTTTGAACTTTAGAGTTAAGTTTTTTGTAAGTGACCCAAACAAGCTCCAAGAAGAATACACAAGGTAGGTCTAGTTATTTTATTAATAAAACATTTTTCTAGAAGGCTGATGTTTAAGGTGAAAAGGATCATTAATTTTTTTATGGTATAACATGGAAATTTTCTTTTAAATAATTTTTGTGTCATATATACAGACTTCTAATTTTTGCCAAATAGTTACAGATGTGAACTATGCAGTTGCACCAAATCAATATAACAAAAAGCCTCTGTGAATAAATTTACGAATTTATAGGCAAAATGAAGTAACTACATGAAGAAAATACTAAAAGTAAAAACAGAAAGGGGAAAATAGAGAAGAGAGGAATAACTTAATCCCACTGTTCACGAACAAGTACAAAGTTAATTTTAACCTTACTCATGTTCTCCTTTGTGATGAAAAAAATTCCTTTATGCTTTTTTTTTTTACACGCCCCTCCACCCCCCACTCCCTTCTGCTTGGAACTAATAAAATTAATCTCTGTTTGTATGGTTGTAGTCCTGGCTTGAAGCATATAAGCTTATTTTGATAGCAATATGTTGAATCTGTTGAAGAAAATGCTCTGTGAATCAAGATGGGAGGCTTGTGAGTTGCAGTTAGTCCCTGAAGAAATACCTAAAATTTCAGTGTTGTTAATTAGTTCTGGTCCTTTATACAAGTGGCAGATTGAAATTCTTGGATGTCAGCAGTTCTCAAAACAGGTTACCCCCCTTCAAAAGTATTATCTAAATTGTTAAGGATAGATTTAGAAACATTAGCACCAAAACTGTGGAAACTTGAGTCCACATTTATTTATAAATTCTTTTGATTTGTCATAATGTGGACTAAATGTTAGACACATCTACGCAGACAGAATTTACTAAAATTAGTCCCAGAGATCCTGGGAAGTATTTATTCCAGGAAAATTTGGCAATTAGATCAGATAATGGATGTAATATTCCTAAGGAAATGGAAAAAACAGTAAATACTGGTCAGTATTGAAGTAAACAGTAAAGAGACAACTGGTTATTTTAAATGTTATGTTGCAAAGACGAAGCTATAAATATAGCATCCTTTTAGATGAGAATTTAATGTATGATTGCTCTATCTAGGTCAGCTCTGCCTTTTTTGCTAATAGGCCTGATTGCCCCTGAGAAAACTCATTTGTATTTGGAATTATTATGACGAGAGAGTAGTTATCTGTGGGGTTTTTTGGAGTGAAGTTAGAATGCCATGTCGCAAGTAAGGGGTCCTTTCATGTAATCAGTATTCCCCCCTTAAAAAGAAATAAAGTGCAAACTTCTGACAGTTCCAGCTCAAGCTGAGACTTTCAGAGATGCTCAGTTTTTATAAATTTAAAGAAGACAGAGGGATCAGTCGACATACGAGGCAGTATGAACAGACATCAGGGAAGGGTTCCGTGCAAGATCATGTCTTATCAGACATATGTGAATTTGAGTGACGGAGGCAGGGTATGAACACCCGTGGTCAGCAGAGGTTAGCAGGAGCTCACCTTGTGTTGAGTTTAGCTTAGGAACTTGTCTTGGTAGGAAATGGAGCTTTATTAGTTCTGCTCATGGCAGAAAGACTTGCTTGGTAATTCTGACTCCAGTTAGCAATAATACTGTCTTATTGTTTTGTACTTGGGTCTACATAAAGAAGATGAAAACACTGTAATGCAATGCCACCTTCATTGTTTTAGCTGAATTTGTTGTGCAGACTTTTTCAGATCTACGTTGCTGAAGCTTCCATTGATTTCCCATTTTGCTCAATAATATATGAGGCTTCAGTGTTCAAACTGGGCTGGTTAGCTAGCAAGCCATTAACTGCAGTATTTGCTAGGAACAATGGACTGAAAATCAACTCTGCTTGCTGTTCCTTAATCATGTGGTCCCTTCAGTACTATGGAACATTTCTGAGAAAATGTTACACCAAAAAGAGTAAAGTAAAATGAAGGTTCAGCTGCACAGAGAATATTTTTGTCCTACGTTTTTGCAGCCATGAATATTAACGGAAAAAACAGGAAAAATTGATTTGTTCAGTGTATTTGTGAAGAGATGCTCAAGCTAAGCATGTGAAGCGTATTCTTTCAATACCTAAATGTAACTTGTCATTTATTGCTTTTTATAACAGGTAAATTTGCTTTATCTGTCTCTTTTGGTTTCAATATGCATTTTAAGGTGGGAGAAGTATTTTGAGATCTCTAAAGCCTGGCTGATGTCTCAGTTTTAACTTCTTGAGGTTAATACTTTAAGTTTCTTGCTATTCTGTTCAGTTAACCTCTAGATGGTTTTGTAGGAGTTGAGCACGTGAACTAATGTCTTTGCTTGTCAGTTTGCAAGTGTTTTCCCTCATGTGTTTTCCAACGTGGAATGTTTTACCTTTCCACAATGTTTAGCTTGTAAATGATTTGATTCCTCTGTGTGTAATTGTAAATGTTTGTCAACATCTTTGAAGTGGTAGCTAATCCACTTCCTGAAGGCTACACAATTGTGAGAAGTATTATGTGTAATAAAGAGATGTATTTTGTTTTTCATTTTTTAGTGCAAATTCATATTGGGAAATATTTAATGTTTGGTTTTAGTTTAACTTAAACTAGGTGATTTTGATAAGTAATTTTGATGAATGTTTATCATGAATGGGTATGGGTGACTCTCTACTTTTAAATCAGAACTACAAGAAGGAAACCAGATTATTTTTATAATAATAGTAAAATATGAGAGGTCCCAAACCAGAATAAGTTTATAAGAAA
>NW_010410958.1:54656-63428 GCF_000710305.1 Buceros rhinoceros silvestris | reverse complement strand
GAATGATGTTTAACTTTTCCACTTAATGATTTTCTTTTTTAAAATGAAAAAGCAGTAGAGCCTAAATGCAACAGCTGCAAGGGGGTTTTGATGAAAGTTTAACCTTGTGCTGACACCATGCCATCTCAGTAAGACTTGTTTGTTACCCCACTGAAGTCTGTGTCAGTGGGAGGCTTATAGCACGTGTGATTTGCCACTTGATAAAAACATTTATGCTTTGAAATTGTCTAAAACCTTGGAGTGAAATATGAAGGAACTAAATTGAACGAACAAAAGATTCATTCTGAGAAGTTAACAAAATATTTGTGTTTTGTTGGAGAAACAAAGGAAGTCATTTAGAGGGAAATCTGTTTGCATTTTCAGGTTTGTTGGGGTTTTCAAGTTTTTCTGCTGCCACTGTTTAGTGGGAAATAATTCATGTTTTAGTTCCTTTTGCTGTTTCCATCTCTATCCTGGCTTGAAAGACTTGAAAGAGTGGGCATGAGAAGGCTGGATGAATTTCTAAAACAAGTTTTTCTCACATCGTAATTATAGAAAACTTCAGAAGTTCAACAGAAGTAGTTGGAAGGCGTTTGACATAATAGAAAACACAATTTTTATTTGAAAATTTAACTCCAGAATACTAGGAGTAATTATTTTAATTTAAATGAAAACGGAATAATACCAAATACTCAATGAGAATAAATTTAATCTACCTGGAGTATAAATCATTCTTATTAAGGTACCTCCATAGACAGATGCAAACTTCAGCTTTTGTTTGCGATATTGAAAAGTTTGTCACACTTACTCATTTTGAGGCACTTTTTTTGTTTTTTGTTTTTGTTTTTTAAACTTTGAGATCAACAAAAATACTGGAAAATAAAGCAGGTGAAAGGTGAAATTTGCAGCCTTTTGGTGAAATGTAATGTATACCTTCATAGCCTGTAACTAGTTGCATTTACAAAGTTGTATTATTGTTTTACTCATCACAGTGTAATTTCTTTCCCATAGGACTTTAAGAAGTAGCATGCAAAATGTCGTGGTTTAGTTTTGCCCTTAACTCAAAAGCAAAATGCATTACATTGATGAAAAATCATTAAATAATTTTATTTTTAATTATATAGTGAGGTTCTTTTTTGTTTGTTTCTTTAAATAAGGTACCAGTATTTTCTGCAAATTAAACAGGACATTCTTACTGGAAGGTAAGACATTTTTTGTTGTGTAAAACATTAAGTGCAGCTTTGAGAGAAAGTTAATGGTGAGGGGTTTTATCTGCAAAAATAAAAATATATTTAAAAAATACTATTTATGCAAGTAGAAGTGTTTATAATTATTATCTGTCCAATTTGTTCATAGCCTTTGAAAGAATTAGGCTTTTCAAAATAACCAGATTTCATATGAAATATGTAATTTTGTTTATTTCTCATTTTAAAAACAAAACAAACCAGATTACCCTGTCCTTATAATACTGCTGCTCTTCTGGCTTCCTATGCTGTTCAATGTAAGTATATTTAGTCTTTGTGTACACGTTAGTACTGAGATGTATAAAAAATAGTATTGATTAGTTATTAATGCTATACAAATGACATTCTTTAGATTGTGATGTTTGTGGACATGATGCTACTTCTCTCATGATTAAGGAAATATGGTTGGTTGGGATATCTCCCCTGGTGTGTTTTGCTGAATCACAAATGGAAAAAATACTGGTAACACTCTGTTTTCCTTCTTTAAGCCCATCTAGTTAAAAAAAGCCCAAACAATCCTCTTGTATTTCTCTGTATTCTGAAATGTGAGGTTAGATTTTTTGCTTGAGAATGATACTAGAGCATTTTTTAGACACTTAAACATTTCTGATGTATACAGTGAACCCTCAGATAGGTATGGAAAAGGGAATTCTGGTCGTATCTGTCCAAAATATTTAATGCCTATGTTGTCAATTTTAAGCCATTCAGTGAGCAGATAAATTTTGAAGACTGAGATGTAGTCCTCTTGCAACAACAAACAACTGACTAAGATTGTTCAGCATTAGTTCTTGAAATTTGTGATTGTCAGAAATTCAGTTTTATAAGCAATCCTGATATATCCATTTGTCCTGCTGTACAGGAAATTTCTGTGAGAAAATAGCATACCAGAGAAATAGTGTCCATGTTAAGCTTTTCAGGGAAGAAATGTTAGTGTAATGAGTGTTTTATGCAGTGTTTTTATGAGTAGCCAGCTTTTCCAGATCAATTAGTAGAGCAATTTGTCTTAAGCAGAGCTCCCAAACTCCAGCTACTTGGAAATAGATATGTACTGAAAGTGCTGTCATGCTATAGGGATTTGCCTTAGAAGAGATTAAGTATTTGGTAATGATGTGGCCACTATGAGAAATTTATAACATTTTAAGCTGTTAAAAATGCAGTATGTTTGGTTTTTTTTTAAATACTGTAGAAGTGGTAGGTATGCGCAGTGCATTGTAGCTATGTTTACATATGAGATGCTGTTGCCCTTAAGTTCTTCGGTGTGCAGACATCTGTCTAACGATTTTCTGTGCATGCCTGTTACTAAACTCTCTCTGGGATTCTTTATAAATATAGGTAAATAGCAGACGAGATCTCAGACAGGGCTTTGTTCTCTGTAGTGGATTTGAGCAAGGCATGCAGTCTGTTAGGAAACCTGGTCCCCTTTTCCAATTTTTAATTAATTTAAAATGGGATCTGTTTCTGGTGATGCACGCACTCCAGACTTGGTGCTTGCATTCCCTTCCCTTGCTTATCCTCCTGCTCCATGAGGGCCTTCACCCTGCTTTGTCAATTCTTCCATGCCTCATAAAAGTGTCGGTACACCTGCCCAGGACCCAAGGTCATGCTGCATTGCTGTGAACTTTCTGGTTTTCACGTTACGTTACTTGTCACTGTGGATCTTAGATAGATTGCAGCTATTTAAAGCTCATATGTTTTGGATTATAGTTAGAAAGCCTTAAAGCCTGTATTTTTAACAAGTGTTGTTTGTGTGGTTTTGATTCTGACAATAGATGTTATTTTAATTTTTTTTATTTATCTATTTATTTTAATTTTTAAAATGTTAGAAATTATGTAAATGCACTTTTTAGTAGTGTCAAGAGAAGTAGTTTCAATGTAGGTGTATGCATATGCACATTCTTTACGTACCGCTGAATGTGCAAAAAAATACTTTTCTAATCTCTGAATTTATCTTGGTACAGAAAGATCTTAATGAAGAAATAGCAGTTGTGGTTCCTAAATATTTGTGTATCGTGTAATTACATGAAAGCAAACAATGGTAAAATAAAAAACAAAACTGAATAACTTGAGGTATATTATGACAGCTAACCATTATGACAGCGTTTATGATGTACAATATGTGTTAAAAATGAAACACTTCATAAACTTTCTTCATAAAGTACCTAGTCAAAGATCTTTTTGAAAGCTCTCCATGGTATTCACCGAGAATGTGACTATTTATTCAAATGGAAAAAGGGGAGTTCAAATGTCATCTTTATTTTTGTTTGCTGTAAATCATCTATGTGGGAGGCTCTTGTGAATTTGGGGGCATTGCACAATGCCAAGAACATCAGTGATAAACAATAATCTCTCTTTTTAATATTTTAGCCGAGCTGGGAGACTACAGCCATTCAGAAAACTTGCCAGGCTACCTCTCAGACTATTCTTTCATCCCTAGCCAGCCTCAAGACTTTGAAAAAGAAATAGCAAAATTACATCAGCAGCACATGTAAGGAGTTACAGCAGAAGATACTGACTGACTTTGTCAAATCCTGACTGCTGGTGCCTGTGATGTTATGTAAAAAGATTGAGTATTTGTCTTAAAGGTTTCAGGGTGGTTTTTGGGGGGTGTTTTGTATTTTTTTTTTTTAAGAGTACGTTCAGTGTGATTTTATTTTTTTTGTAGATTGTCTGTGTAATAAGTACCGTTGATACTCTGCACAGATAGAATGACAGGGAAAATAAGTGAAAAAAATGAACATGTTAAAGGTACACTGAAAACAGTATTTGTGTGTATTCCATAGAATATTTAGCAGGGTATATTTCTTTCAGAGGGTTTTTCAGTCTTTCAGAATGCTCTGTGTGGAAAACCTTTGTTTTCTTGGTGCTCTCACCAGTAAACGAGAATTACTTCAGAAGTAACAGTCTTTTTCTTCGATACCTGCTCTTTCCCGTGGGCAAGTCTGTGACCTTTTACTAAAGAGGAAAAGATGGTGAAGCAATGGAAGATGGTTTTTTTTTCAGTGTATAACTTTGTGATACTTTGTCAGCGATTGTTTCTTGGTATTTTAAAACTTAAGTGCTTTTCATTACAGTTAGTTTATATTTTGTTAAATCTATGGTTACAAAAACATTTGCTTAATTGGGGCATGTTGTTGGCTTTAGAAGCTACTGAATGTTATGTTACATTTCAGTCAAAGGCTTAGCAATTTTGTTATGGTAAAGAAACTAAACTGAGTTGATGGTAATTTAAACTTTAAGGGTGGGCCTTGGAAAGGAATTGCTGTTACCAATAAAATACAGGACTGCAAAAGTGCTTGTGAGCTGCGTTGCGGACCCTTGACAAGACTTTGAGTGAAAGCACAAGTTTTTTTCAGTTAAAATTTTTGGGTTTACAGTGAGTTTATGGTGAGAAAGGAAATTCAGATTTCAGTGTGGGGGGTAGAAGCAGTAAAATGAGTGCAGATTTTCTGTTTGAGCTCACTAGGGAGCCTGATGTGAGGGTTATGTTAGAATGTTTCTGATCTAGCTTCTTACTTTCAGAGGATTGTCTCCTGCAGAAGCAGAGTTCAATTATCTCAATACAGCACGTACCTTAGAACTTTATGGAGTTGAATTGCACTATGCAAGGGTAAGTTTGGATGGACTAGTACTGAAATGTAAGTGAGATTTATGGAAAAATAAATATTTATTTTCAGTGGGCCTTCCTGGCTGCTGCTTACAGGAGGAAGAAAAAGAAAATAATATTATCTGATTAGATGCCTAACTGATTTACCAGTTTCAATAGCCACTATTTCACTTTGGTGAGGGCATTTCTTGGCTTAAATTTGGGCTTCGTTTTACATGTGTAATTCAGACTGAGCCAGTTGGCCTGAATGCCAGTTCAGTTGGCTACTGGTGAATAAGAAAAACTACTTGATGAATATGCTTTTGATATTTAAGGACTTGTCAGCTTTGAAAAATACTTAATTTAGTTCTGATTAGAACCAAATCATAAATCATTATAATTTTATAATACGAACTGTTAATGTAAGGTGACTGTACTGTAATTTGATATAGCATCAGTTTTGTCTGGTAAAGCAAGTAACTTGAGGTCTTGACTCCTGTGATCTTAACCTGTCAGTATAGTGCTACCATTTCTGCAATGCTTCTGAATATATATTTTTTAATACCTAAGACACCTCTGGTTTGTAAATATGCTTATTCTACTCCCTAAAGTTAGAGAAACTTGCAACAGAATTTGAAATATTCCCCATTTCATTGATGTATCCTGCTGTCATTGCACACATATTGAGAGAACTAGAGCAGGTGTTTGATTAGAATGCAGAGATATTTCAGGGAAATGTGCTATTTAAATGTGCTTACAATATTATTTGTTTTGAAATGCCTCCTCTCTGTTCTGAGATTACAGATTCCTTTCAGGTTGGAATTTAAGTTGGTTGCTTTCAGTATAGCAAACTTCAACCCAGTCTGTTAGTGCCGTTTTTAGTAATAAACTGCTAGAATACTCCATATTATGTATTTCTTCAAAGTTGGTGGAAGACAGAAGATCTGACTTAAGTGAAAATTCTGTGGTAGGTTGTAAAGCCCTTGGAGCAAATATTTGGGATAGTCCTAAACAGGAATGGATACTTGTTAGAACGCGTATCCTTCCATGTCAGTTGAGATCTGTTTTACTATGGCATTTGTGTATTTGATAGAGAGATATGAAAATGAATATATTTAAGGTTCTAAAGATATTTGTATTGTTCAAGTAATTTTCTCTTTTCTTTTAAAGGATCAGAGTAACAATGAAATAATGATTGGAGTGATGTCAGGTGGAATACTAATTTTTAAGAACAGAGTACGAATTAACACCTTTCAGTGGTAAGAAGAGCTGTTTAATGGTTCTGTTTGGTATTTCAACTCATATTTTCACCACTCCCAGTGTCACACTCTTTAAAAAAGGATGAAACTTAGTTGTAGCATACCAAGTTGAAATGATTTATTTTGAATATTTATTTTGAATGAAATTTTGTCATGCTGTGCTATGGATAATTTTTTGGCGGGGTTTTGTCCTGTTCTGCATGCTGTTCTGTTAAATGATTGTGGCGAAACTGTAATGAATTTTAACACATTTTTGTTCTTCAGGAGTTTGTAAGCATACTTTATGTTTCTCTATATAGCCAGGTCTAGCTATGGTCTAGGTCACAGTCTTTAAAGAGACAACTGAACTTAAAAATCTTATTCTGGAGATAAGATTTGCTTTGTGGTATATAACTTCATTGTGCTGCGCATGTTAAGTTTGATGTAGGTATGGCACTTGAGGATAACTCAGGTGGAGCATTCAGGATGTTGTCATCTCTTCATCCATAGATAACCATTTTCATGATAAGGCTCAAAAATGTGCATTTATTGCAGAAAAAGCTGTAATTTATTTCTTCTCTTTACAGAACAACTTTAAAAATTACTTTAGTTAACATAGAGTTATCCTCATTAAATATGTTACTCTAGTTATCAGTCGTCTTAAGTTGGGATCCTGTTCTTATTTATTCATGTAAGAAGGGGAAGAATCTAAGAGAAGTCCCGTTCTGCACTGTAACACTATAGCGCTCTATAGAAGTGCACTGTAATTTCTGTTGTGCTCTACAGAAGTTATGTCACCTTTCCCAGTGCTTCTTTTAGTTCCCTCAGAAGTAATCTTCCCTTGGTTTCCTTTGCCTGCTTGGAATCCACTTTGACAGTCTTATTTATTACATAGGTTGTTGAGTATGTTACAACAGCATTCCGAGTGGGCAAAGTCAAACGTATCAAGTAATCGTAACAGACATTAGTTTACCAGGCACAAAAGCTAGAAAAATTATGAAAAGTTTTGTGTTTTCATTTGCTACTGCTGTGTGTGCTTGGGCAGTGCAGCCTGGCCTTTTCTGAAGTTCTTGGCTGGCATCATATTCATATAAACAGATTAAATTGATTATGACAATTGAAACTAAAAAAACTTTCCCCTGAATTAAAACTGATACGGGCAGTATTGGGTTTTTGTTGTTTTCTGTTAGCAGAGGTGAAGATCCATTACCTATAATCAGTGACCTTTTTTCAATAAGTAAGCTGCATTATTCAAAAGATTCAAGATGTTTATCACAGTTTTGATCTTTTCTGCAACCCAATGAATTTCTGAAACATTCAGGTTTTCTGTACTAAGCTTAGTCTCAAGTTTTGTTGTAGAATGTTACATGTTCTATGGTTTACTATGTTGAGAAACAGTGCGAATTTCAGTAGATTTTCAGAGAAAAAGAGAAAACAAAGCTATGACATAACTGTTATCTGTAGCCAGATACAATTGAACATAGTAAGCATTTTGCCTGTAAGAAAAGTAAGCCTGAGGCAATTACAGAACATGTAGATTTTCAGTCTCCGTGGTTTGCTGGGGAAGTTAAAATTGAGTCTTGCAGTGATAAGTCTGGAACTACTGTACTAGTCAGTCAGACCTGCCTTTATAATAGTGATATGTTTTAAGAAAGATATTGTTCATCTGGTAAGAGTTTTGAAGTGTTAGAGCCTTTCTGGAGTTATGACTGCTTTATAAATGCAATGCTGTAATAATCGGGAAGGTTATAATAACTGCTGTTATTTTCGGGAAAACAGTAATAATGAAATAGATAATACAAAACACACTGGTAAATTACTGAGCATGTACAGTTAAGTCATAATTAAGCTACAAGTTCCTACTGGAAGCTAGAGGTTTCTGTGAGCTGTACTTCATATTGTTTGCATGCCAGGGATTCTGATCTAAATCCTTAGTGTGGTTTCAGTGTGTGTGCAATTACCTAAACAGTTCTTCTTTGTATTTAACCATATCAGCTGACATCAGGGATATTAATTTCTTCCTGTGAAGACTACAGTACCAACATAATTGGTCTTCACAACAGCAACCAAAAAAAAAAAACCCCACCCTCCCATTTTGTCCTATTATAGGCTTTCTGAAATGACAGTTCTCACAATACAGCTTTATAGCAGACCTATTACCTTTCCTTTTTGTTCACAGTCATGCAGCTACTCCAGTCACACCAGTACTGATACTTATTCTTCTTGCCTCCACTTATTCTTGCTCCTGTGCAACTGGAGCTCTGCAACATCTTTCCAGTGATTTATGGCCACAGTGGATGTTTAGACACCCCTTTTCAGTACTTCTGAGCCGAGTTTTGAGACAAGTGAGAGGATAGACAAGTATGTATGTGGGAAGAAATAAAGGCTTAATTGTATTGCTCAAAGAAGAATCAAGTAAAATGTCTTTGCCCTCTCCCTCTTAATTTGATGTTATGTCTAAATTGTATATTATGAACCTTGTGATCACAGGGAGAACTTAAAACAGGAAAGAGACAAGGCAGGCATCAGGCAAAACAAAGGACACTCCTTTTTATCCAGTGTGTCTTAACTTGATCTTCCTGTGTTTTGAGTAATTACTCTTTTCCCTTCATGGTGCTACCAGGCACGGAGCCCTGGGAATCCAGGGAGTAAATCTTGCATTTGAAGACCAAAGGAGAAGAGCATGGAGTACCTCAACCAAAATCACCTGCTCAGCAGTGGAGACACT
>NW_010410958.1:51667-54577 GCF_000710305.1 Buceros rhinoceros silvestris | reverse complement strand
ACTCTTTCCTTTGCCTTTCTTTTTCAGTCGATGGAAGGCTTTGTTGCTTTTCGCAATCTATTGCCAGTTGCAATTGGAGTTGCACTTTGAATTTCCTAGTTTTATCCCTGAATCCCTAAGTGGTGCTTCTGTGTTCCTCCTCAGGCATCTGATCCTGCTTCCACATCCTGTACACTTCCTTTTGTGTTTGAGCTCGGTCAGCAGTTCCAAGTTTATCCAAGTTGTCATCCTCCCATGCTTGTAGGTTTTCTAGTGCATCAAGATAGTTCTGGATTGAGAAGATTGTTCTTTAAGATTGGCCACCTCTCCTCAGTTCCTATTCCCTTCCAAGGGATTTTGCCTAGCAGAGCTCTGAGCAAGTTGGAATTTCTTCACCTGAACTCCAAGGTGGTTTAGTCTGTTGCATTCCTCGTCAATTCCCTCAGGATCTTTAGCTTCACCATCTCACAGCTGCTGGAGCCAGGTTTATCTTTGACTACTGAATCTGGACAATCCTTCCTTGTTCATGAATTGTATTATAAGAACATCTTCCCTAGCTGACCAGTCCAGAACCTGTGTCAAAAGAAGCCTTGGTCAAGAAATTTGCTGGTTGCTTCTGCCCTGCCTTATCACCCTCCAGACAAGGATTGGGGTGGTGAAGTCCTCGGTCAGAACCAGAGCTTGATATCATGAGACTCCTTCCACGTGTTTGAATACAGTCTTCATTTTAGACTAGGACTTTAAAGAGGTCTTAATTTTAAAAGATATATCTTAGGATTTAGGACGTCAGAGGCAAAATTGCCAGGAAAATGTTATCGATTGTCCTTAACCCTTTCCATGGATGTGCACCAGTGCTGACAGGCAGAGAAAGGAAGCACCAGCAGATGTTCTTTTTGCTTTGGCTGAGTGTCCTTGAGCGGTGACTCGTATGGGTCAAGGTAGACCTTATTGACTAATGTTACAGTTTGGAGTCTGTTCCAAGTGGTTTCAGGCTTAAAAGGCAGCTCTCACTCTACCGAAATTTAAAAAATGATGTTTATAGCTTTTGTCCTTATCATTCTCCTTGAGTCTGTAAATCACCAAATGCAGTAATTTCTGTAGCAGAAGAGAGGGGGGGAAAAAAGAGTAAAAGGTAGTAGAACTTTTATAAAGGGAGTGATTTTGATTTATTTTCCGGTTTTCTGTGGGCACGCTAAGCAAATCAGATGTGTTGTAGACTGTCTGCAGTTCAGTTTATAGAAAAGGTGTATATTAAAATGTTCTTTTAATTACCCTATACTCCAAAATTTTAGAAAAATTAATCATAACATACCTCTAATTAACTGCAGGTTAAATAGCCAAATAGAACTTACCTCTGGGGTTTGGTTTTTTTTTTTTCACAGTCAGACTGCTGTCATCACTAGTGTCTGTCTGTCCTGGTTCTATTCTAACGCAAACCAGAACACTATGCAACAAATTTAGGACCCATCCCTAATAGTAATTAAGCAATTGTTTGTTACGTGAGGTGTTAAAAAAATTGCTGTATGGATAATGAAATAATTTGGTTTCAATAGATAAAATAGGGCACCCTTAATAATTTCTGATCTTTGAGCAATTAACTTCAATAGCAACAGTTTGTTAAGAATTGGAAAACAAACAAAAGTTTCAGCTGTTGCTTTCTCTTTTTTTTTAAGAAATGACAAAGCTAGGAATGAAAAAAAGAAATGGGAAAAGATTTAAATAAGCGTAATTTAAAGGCTAATATTCACCAACTGCCTTTATGTTATTGGAGATGGAAACTCTCTCAGCAAAGTAGGACATCCAGGTTAGGTTCCCGCTCTAAATAATGCCCTGGAGAAAAATGTCTTAATTTGATTTAGTTAAAAAGGTACTTTCTGTATATAGATACCCAACTTCAGCGTCTGTTAATGTTTGCTTCTCATCCTTCCTAGTCTAGAGGGTTTTTTTTATTCAACAAGGTAATTAATATGCAAGTAGTAATTCCAGTCACTATTGATCTTCATGAATAAGTTCCTCTCGAGTTGTAGCACTTCTTCACTGATGTGGGTTTTGTTTTGCTTTGGGTTTGTTTTGTGTGATTTCTTTTTTTTTTTTCTTGTAGCTTTACCAAGCCAACGTAATAGCTTGAATTACCCATCAGAGATGATGGTTCAGATTAGTAAGGGTACTCTATATAAACATGCTGTGTAAAAGGTTGATTGTAACCCTTTAAGAGTTGGCTGTGTAATTTCCCCCAAGTTGTGATGTAGATTCTCTTTTGCTTTGAATGTGAGAACAATTGTCAGCGAGATCTCCTTTGAGTGAGATAGAATTTGAATTTAGTGTTTACAGGTTGCAGTATCATATCATAGTTGTTCCTTTTCAAAGTCACAGAAATTACTGTTTTCTCTTGTATCAGTTGTAACCTTGCTTTTATTCTTGACCAAAATAATACTCCTCTATACTTAATAAAGGATGTGCGCTATCCTAGCATACTTTTTCAAAGAAATGCAATAGAATTAGGTTGTGATGGCCTGTCTTTTCCCATTTAACATAATGAGAATTGCAGTGACCATCCAAAATTGTCTGCAATTACTGTCAGCATCTTGTGTGTTTATAGATAACCTGTGAGACGAAAAGATCTGTAGGCTGATTTTTCCCTGTAGTGTGACATTTTAAATGTTTTTTCCTTCTTACAGTGTGATGATTTTGTTTTTGTTTTGTTCTGTTTTTTAACTTTATGAATACCAAGATTGTAAGTCCTTGTCTCTGTGTTTATGTCTGGTCTTAGCCATTTAATAAAACAAGTTCTGATTATATTTAAAGATATGTAAAAACACAGAGAAAATGTCTTTCAGGAATTGGGTGAAGTTCAAAGTATTTTTTCATATTGTAAGAGATAATGAAAACAGTCTCAGAAAAGAGTACATGCGGTTAGAATGAGCCAGGGAA
>NW_010410958.1:5885-51550 GCF_000710305.1 Buceros rhinoceros silvestris | reverse complement strand
CTTCAGACCTGGGAAATTAGCAACTGCCTTGGGGTTAGTACGGAATCAAGTGAATTTCATAGATAAGTATATAGCTCATTAATTTCAAATTTTGCAATCTATTTTATATAATCTTTGAGATCTCTTTTTTGTCTATGTAAATGAAATTAAATCTGTTCTCTCTAGAAAGTGTATTTTCAGTAGGTGTATTTAAGCCTTTAACTATGATTACTTAGTGTTTAAATATTATGGTTTTATTTTTCATTTAGGTTGAAGATTGTAAAAATTTCTTTTAAGTGCAAACAGTTTTTTATTCAACTTAGGAAAGAATTGGTGAGTACTGTCTTAAGTGTCATCTCAAAAAATGAAAGCAATGACATTTCTCCATACTGCATGTCTGTATTGTACTGACATACTGTGTTGATTCTTGCCTTTTATCTGCAATTAAAAGTCCAGTTTCACCAACATTCTGGCTATTTCAGTTCTCAGATGGGCCATTACAATACTTTATAAGTATTTATAGTATTTATATTATTTTCATTTGATTTGCCTTACATTTTGGATATGTTTAGTTTTACATTTGTATTCAGGAAATGTAACTTGCTTAGATAAGACAAATGTTGAAAAGGATGAAAGTAAAACAATATTGAAGTTAAATTTCAGAAGAAACCAAATTAAAATTAAAGGCAATGTTTAATGCTGCCTCAGTTGTATGTGTGCTTGTAAGTAAATGTTTGGTTAGAACATGCTGTTTTGTATTGCTCAGATTTAGTAGTACAAGTTGGCTTTGTTGCTTATATTTTAACAGAAGGTATGAGAGTGCCTTTGCAGTTTTAAATAACATAGTAATTTTTTATACTTCTTAATTTGTTGGGGAAAAAGTTGAAGCTTTCTGAGAAGAGTGACTATGTTTCGCTGCTTCTGATGTGTGTTTGCTACCCTGTGAATCACCACGGGACCACTGTGAGTTTAATTCAGCAAGAAATGGATTGTTCCACACCTCCAAGAGATTAGTCTAAATCCATCACAGATGTATCACTGGGGAAAGATGGAGGAATTAATTAAAAATATGACTATGTAATTAACTCATCAAATTAGTTAAAAGGTTTTGTGCAATTCTTACACTGAAAGGATTTGGAAGACCTGAAATGCAGTTATTGACTAGATAAAAAAGATGGATTCTAAGCAGAAATGCATCGTGAGTACTATAGGACTATTCCAGATTTAGAGACAATATGGTTAAACAAGAAAAATATAAGGAGGCCTGATCTGTAACGTCAGGTCAAGCTGATGGCTGCTGACTAGAAGTGAAAACGAGAGTCAGGTGCTTTATCTTAAAGACAGATCCTTTAAAATGAGGTCCAGAAGTTTGCTTTTTTCACAAATGGAACTGCCTGACTACATGCGGACATGCACATGTATTAGTTAACAAGAGAAGTTAAACCTGTGTGCTGGGAGAGGCATGAGTAGCTATCGGTTCAGAATTAGAATAACAAGTTAGAGGGTTTCAGAGTCACTGTGCATAGAAGGAAATGAACTTTGGCTATTACATGAAATAAATGGGAGTATCTGTCAACATGAGCAAACATCACGTAACCTGATCAGGAAAATGGTAAAGATACAAAAAGGTGTGTGGTGACCCAGGTATGTATTAATACTGTTCAGGAGCTTTTGGCTAGTTCTCAAAGGCAGACTGATAGCTGACAGCCCAGAGGTGTATGTAACTTTCATTACAGTTGCAGGAATGTTCTATTTATATCTGAGATGAGAATTTTAGGTTTTATTTGGGATTCAGAAATTATGAACTGCAGTTGTTTTCTAAAAGAGAACTTGAGAAAAAGGCTGTAGTAAGCAGAGTTCAGAACCTTGAAGAATGAGATACCTAGATATAAAATCAGACTGAGTACTGCATTTGAGTTTTTTCTCTATTTTCTGCAGAAAAAAAAATTTCTGCATGTAACTGTAGGTAATATAAAGATAGTTTTGTCATCTTCTTTTTTCTGTTGCTTTTTATTACTCTGCATATTATTTGCACCGGAATGTAGTATGTGTAGCTAATGCGATTTCTCTTCTGAGACATCTTATTCAAGCCAACAAATTAAGAAGTCTCATACTGTTTTTCTTTAAACTCTGTATCAGATGAAAACTGATAACAAGAACTTAATTCATTCCAAGTCACGAATATCTTAAGATCAAAGCTTAAATTTGTCTTCCAAAGAAGGCACACTTAAACTAATTTTTTAATCAAACCTAACATTGAAATTTTTATTTCCAGGGTTACTTTCCCTGAGTAGACTTGTCAGATAAGATTGATCTCACCTATAGTCAGCTTCCCTTAAAAGAATGTATATCCTGTTTCATAATTTAGCTATCCAAAGCTAATCATTAGACTTGCCCTGTAGTAAACAGACACATGCAAAAAGGCAAAACTTTGAAGTACCTTTTAGGATGGATGAGGTTGTTCTCTGATGGTATAAGCTTACTTTTGCTTTCACTCCCATTAACAATAAAGGGAGCCTACATGGCTCTTTTTAGGCAGCAGAAACTAGGTGAAGTGACTAAGTGATTGCGCATTTGGTATGTAAAGTATCTCTGGTCTAGTGCTTTAAGTGTACTTCTGAAAGCACTGATTAATGATACAGCAGTGAAAATGCATTCCTGGTATGCTAATGATGTGTTTCAAAGTTGTGTGTAAATATACAACAAATTGCACAGCTGAGTAATCATATTTATTAGGATGCAAACCTGAGATGCTCTAGGATATTAAATTAGTGGACTTGGGAAAGAATTTTCCAGTGTTTTTATTTTTGCCAAACTGGGCTACATGTACTTTTAAATAGTCCTAAACAGGTATTTTTCAAATATGGTTAATGAGTGTTGAGAGCTCTTAATTGCAACTGTCCTCAAAAGTGCAAGTGCCTTATCTTTTAATCACCTATTAAATTTATTCCCTGACTTGGCATTGCTTAGAGGCATTAACATAAAGCATTATTTGCCTAGTTTTAATAGATAATATCTGTGTTTAAATAAATCATTTAAAGGAAGTCAGATGAAGTAGTTTAATGTCAAAGTCATTTTCCCCTGGTAGCATAATATAATCTTGAATGGAAGCTGGTTTTATATTGTATATAATTATATAGCTGGAACATGCATCCACTGGAGTAGATTTTCTTTCCATTGTTTGTTTATGATTTTGTGGGGGGAAAAGGAAGTTATATGTATGATTTCTTTGTCCGACATTAGAAGCCCCTGAGCTAGCTGTAAATTAATGGTAGAATTTTTCACTATATTTTTTTTTCTTCTGCCTGTTCCGTGTGCTGTTTCTCTTACATGCTTCAAAGCTGTTTGCAAATAATTCAGTCGTTTCGTTTTTCTACGTTTCCCTAAGCTTCTCTGGTTTTAGCTAGTTGCACCCTTGGCTGTTGTGATATCAATAGTCAGCATCAAAGTCTTAATGCTGTATGGCATATTTTAGTGGTCTTGGTTCACTGACAGCCAAATAAGCTGTTCAGCATATTCTTCTGCTCTTTTAGAGCTGAGATGTCCACTGAAAAATTTCTTGAGTCTGTAACAAAACAATACCATAGGCTTATGGTCCATGACCAAGACCTGGTTTCAGTGAGTAGCCAAAATTACTACTGTGTTTTTAGTTACAGATTATGTATCTGAAATTTGAGTTTTGCATTTTTTCTTCTTACTGACTTTTAGAAAGAACTAGAAAGCACTAGAATCACAAGATGATATATGGGCTGATCTGCCCAAGTACATGCTTGATGTTAAGTAATGCTGGCATTCATTAGGTGCCTAGTTGATTGTTACCTAATCCTGTTGCAGTTTCTGCCGTTGCGTTTTTGCATGAAGAGCAGATACTGTTGGTACAATCTGTGTCGCATTTAAGCTTCCATGGGACTTCTGTCCACGATTTGTGGAGTATCTTGAGTCCCTGAGCATCTGCTGCTTATAAAGCACAAGCCTTTTTGTCTCTCTGAGATGGGGGTAGGGAATTTTCCTTTGTTCTGGGATTTTTCTTTGTTTAGGCAAAGTGAAAGAGACTTACCAGAGAATATCTTTCTCAACCCAGTTTCTCTCCTGAGTAGCCTGATCTGAAGTCACTGTTGCAAATCAGGTGAAGGTGGGTTTGAATGAATGTCCCCACCCGAGGTGAACATTCAAGATCGGAGCTGTTGCATGTGAGAGGAGCACCAATATCCATTCTACTTCCTTACGTTTTTGTCCCATTAAAAGAAAAAAAAGGAATGACAACCATGACTTAGACTTCACTTTTCCCTATGCCACCAGTGTTTCTTCTTGGATTCTGTAGCTAGCCTGCCACATGGTGTACATTTGTAAGGTTATGATTTAAATTAACTTACATGGTGGTATATGGCTTACCTGTAGTTTCATGCTTGAGCTCTAAGCCTCATCACTGGTATAACACTCCAGTTGCTTCACTCTTTTTTCCCTCTGCAGCATGCAGACTGTCTTCCTCTCTCTAATAGGAACCATGGACATAATTAGTAAGGTAGTAATTTCAGAGTTTAATCCAACTGTGACTCCCTGAGGTAGTCTTCTAACACTGCCTCAACAGAGCTAAAACTCTGAAATAACTGTGGTTTTGTCCTAGCAGAGAGCGTTCAGCATCTTCCTGAAGCCTTGTGCTATAAAAACATTCTCATAGGCTGCAGTATTATAACCATCCTGGTATTTCATGTGCTTTTCGCTGAAGTACCGTGGACATTATAAACATTGTCTTGAGATCTTATGCTGAGCCCATATTGATTCAAGCCTACTATTTTCAGGGGAAACAGAGGCAATCTTATTCTCAATTCAGCTCTCAGACAGCAGTAGGACCAGGGCTTGCACCCCAGAATCATTAGCAAAGATCAATTTCAAGTGCCTAACTTACATTTGGATATTACAAAACCTGCAAGAGTGGGTGGGAAAAGGATGCATGCACTTAGGAGCCAATGTTACATATTCTTCTTTACCTTAAAGATTGATTCCTAGCTGTAATTGAGATGAGGGGTAGGGTTTGAGAATCAGTTCTGTCTGCACTGGGATGAAAGCCTTAAAAGCTATGAATAGAACTATTGTTAAGGTACCTTTAAAGCTCTAACACACCAAGTTCCTGTGAAAGTGCTGTTTCGCATTACAATTAAGCTGATATAGCTGCAGCTCCTTCTCATCCTACAATACCAGCTCCTCCTTCATGCTTCATGCCTGATCTAGTGATCAGATGGTGGCATGAGAATCAGATCAGCTTGTTCCCTGGAATACAAGCTAAGGGAAGTGGCAGGATTCCTCCCCACCCCCAACCCATAATTCTAATGCTTTGAATGACGTGAAAATGCTCGATCATCAGCCCATAACTTGTCATGTTTTCTTTCTAACAGCATAAAAGGATGACATACTACAATTTTGCTACATTATGAAAACTTTTTGTTGGAATCTAAAATCTTAGCTGGTTTGTCCTTTAAAGGATCCAGATAAGGCAGTCCATAATGTTACATAGTTGGTTTCTTGCAGAACAGTAATGTGTCTTGTTCATATTATTGTACATTTACATTGTTGAGAAAGCATTTTTTTTTTTTTTTTAACTGAATAGGTAATGGACTTAATTTCTGTTACCTTGTTTTAATTTTTAAGTACTTCTGTTGAAAGTCTAGAAAATACAGGAAAAAGTTGGCAATTCTTGGAAATTAATAAGAAAGATATGTCAGTTAATTTTTGTCAGTTGAAGTAAAATAATTAGGTTTTAGTTTCTTGCATATAATTTCTGGAATTCAGAATCTTAGAATGGTTTGGGTTGGAAGGAACCTTTAAATGCCATCTAGACTGACCCCCCGCTGCCGCGAGCTGAGACATCTTCAACTAGAGCAGGCTGCCCAGAGCCCCATCCAACCTGACCTTGAAGGTTTCCAGGGCTGGGGCATCTACCACCTCTCTGGGCAACCTGTGCCAGCGTTTCACCACCCTCAGTGTAAAAAACTTCTTCCTTATATCTAGTTTAAATCTCCCCTCTTTTAGTTTAAATCCATCGTCCCTTGTCCTGGCCTTCCTAAAAAGACTGTCCCTGTCTTTTTTATAAGCCCTCTTTAAGTACTGGAAGGCCACACTAAGGTCTCCCTTAACCTCTCTTCTCCAGGCTGAACAAGCCCAACACTCTCAGCCTGTCCTCGTAGCAGAGGTGCTCCATCCGTCTGATCGTTTTTGTGGCCCTCCTCTGTACTCGCTCCAACAGGTCCATGTCCTTCTTGGGCTGAGGGCTCCGGAGCTGGACACAGTACTCCAGGTGAGGTCTCACTAGAGCAGAGTAGAGCAGCAGAATCGCCTCCCGCAACCTGCTGGCCATGCTTCTTTTGATGCAGGCCTGTATACAGTTGGCTTCCTGGGCTGCAAGCACACACTGTCAGCTCATGTCCAGCCCTTCATCCACCGGTACCCCCAAGTCCTTTTCCACAGGGCTGCTCCCAACCCCATCATCCCCCAGCCTGCATTGGTACTACTGAGAATTGCCCCCACCCAGGTGTAGGACCTTGCACTTGGCCTTTTTGAACCTCATGAGGTTCACATGGGCTCACTTCTTGAGCTTGTCCAGGCCCCTCTGGAAGGCATCCCATCCCTCAGACGTGTCAACTGCACCACTGAGCTTGGTGTCATCTGCAAACCTGTGGAGGGTGCACTGGATCCCACTGTCTGTGTCATTGATGAAGATATAAAACAGCACTGGTCTCAGTACAGACAGACCCCTGAGGGATGCTACCAAGCTCCATCTGGATATCAAGCCGTTGACTACTACCCTCTGCATGTGATCATCTAACCAATTCCTTATCCACCAGATGGTCCACCTGTCAAATCCATCTCTCTTCAATTTATAGAGAAGGATTTAATCATTAGATACTGAGAATTTGCTGTTTACTTTTAAACTCCATTTCATTTTTACCATGAACTCATCATGTGGTTGACAATGTTCTTAGCCGTTAGTCGTGATAACTTCCCAAATAACAACATTGGGAGAAGCGTTGATAGGTTTATGTCCTGGTATCTCAGCAGATCTAAAGATGAGCAGGCCAGCAAATTTTAACTTGGAAAGGAAGTGTACTGCTAAGTGAAAACTTAAGATGTGCTAAATTTTGGGGAGGATTTAGTACTGTGAAGAGAAAGAGAGCTGATGATGTTTTCTGACCTACAAAGGTTGTAATCAAGCTCCCTCAACAGGCAGAATAGCTTAGCTTGCTTTGCAGTTTTGCTTCTTTCCTTTAGCAGGAGCCTAATTAATCATTTAGAAAGAGGCACATCAGTTGCTCTTGATCAATACCTGTTTCCAGTCTCTGGTGCATGTGCATCACAGTTCCTCGTCTTAGCTGTAGTAATCTTGAAACAGGGAGGCATGTTGTCTTTGAGTTCTCAAATCACGGAAAATTTTTAATGTAGTTTGGGTCCTACCTTTTGGGAGGTTTTCTTCTCATCTAGACTTGTTTCGGTATCACTAAACAGACTGTTCAACATTTGAGCAGACTCACTTAAAATTCCTTTAAAGAAAACTTAGAGGTATTTTAAAAGGTTTTATAATAACATAAAGTTAATGAGAACTTAGACAACCACTTCAAAGCATAATTTTAAAAGAAAAGTAACGGTATCTTAATTTTAAAAGTAACTGGGAATAATAATATTTATCTGAAATAATTTTTTATCTTTATTTTTAGCACGAATCTAGAGAAACTTTACTGGGATTCAATATGGTGAATTATCGAGCCTGTAAGAATTTGTGGAAAGCCTGTGTTGAACATCACACATTCTTCCGTTTGGACAGACCGCTCCCCCCTCAGAAGAACTTTTTTGCACATTATTTCACTTTGGGTTCCAAGTTCCGTTACTGGTAAGTGCTGATTTGAAATACATGGGAAAGAACGTAAGAGAACAAGAAACTCATCAATAAACGTAGGGAATTATTTAGAATCTGTGTTAAAAGGTGCTATAATTCAAGTAGCTCTTGAATTGTGCAACTGTTCCCCTCTACTGCTGGCTAAAGTTTCAAATGTCAGTAATTTTCTAGGGTATCTCGGAAATATTATTATATTTTTAGTGGATGTTAGTGAGCTAGTACTCTGAGATTATCTTACAGGCTGCATTTCTTCACCTGCTTACCTGCTGAGTTATGTTTATCTTAAAAATGTCTCAGAACTTCAAAGTCTTTGGCCTGGTGTTTTTGAAAACTGGTGGATTCAGATCTTGCGTGCAGCAGCAGCAACAGCAACAAAACAGATCTAAGAAAAGGTCAAGTAGAAATCGATGAAAAGAAGCTTGTACATGTAAAGTCAATTTAAGTTAGATGCATACAAATAGGCAACTAGGTGAAGGCAAAAGACACGCATGTTCTGCACCAAACCCAGAAGTTTAGAAAATAGGGATGAAATTAAGTCTGTAACTTTTAAGGGTGAACTTGACATAAAGCTTGAAGGTGCAAAGAATGACCATGGAATAACTGTAATCCTTAAGTATAATTTCTGTTCTAATGATGGAGTAGGTGGAGTTGTTTTTTAAAGTGTTATATTAAGGAAACTGAGTTAACTGTCTCTGCAAGTAATGCAGAGTGCTGATGGTTTAAATCATGCCTAAAGTAGAATATGATGGAACTATTACTAATCGTCCACCTAGAATGGCAATGGGGTCTATGACATACGAAGGGAAGGTGATGAAAAGCTAGAAAACACAACATCAGACTATTCCGTTACACTCGTGAGTTGCATATATGTATAAAGAGGAAAGTAATTAAGTGGCTAAGTTTTATACCATCTGATTTTTTGACCAGCATTCACAGAACCCATTTGAGAAACAACATTCCATGACTCTGAATGGTGTTTGAGGCTTGGTTCAAAGTTGCTCTAGTGAAATTGAGGAGGCTTTTTCACTTCTGTAAAGATTTGGAATTGAATCATTGTGGTTACTGTTAGAGAATAACTCTTTGATGACATTCAGCTTATGTTAATCTAAGACAAAAACGGAAACTGCATAAAAATGAAGACTGCCATTAAAGTCAATGAAGCAGCCAGAAGGCTAGAATTCCTTGAAGTTGTTTGAGAGATTGTTTAGAGGCAGCATACTAGGTGGTAACATGGCACACGGGGAGAGAGGTTAAGGGCACTGGGCTTGTTTAATCTGGTGAAGAGGAAGCTAAGGGGAAGTTATTATCAAACCTAAGGCTACTGAAGGGTGATTTCAGAAGTGATAGGAGCCAAACTTGTGCTGGTACTGGCAGGTGATAGAACAAGGGTCAACAGCCACAGAATTCACCTTGGAGATTATAGCTGGATGTTAGGAAAAGTTTATAGTTTTTTGTTTTTCTAGGAAGGTAGCGCATTAAGAGCAAGTTGCCGAAAGAAGTTGTGGCATCTCTGGTTTTGGAGGCTTTCAAAACTTTGCTAGACAAAGCCATGGCCAGACATGACCTAGTGTTAGCAGGAGATTGGACTGGAGACTTCTAGCAAACATTTCTATGATTAAGACAAACTAATATACTAAACTGCCAAGGTCAGACAGAATTGTCTCCAGTTCCGAAAGAAATTAGAGACATGAAATTGTTGAATTATTAAATGTGTTATGCAATCTATTATTTCTGTTGGACTAAAAGATTCTAATGCAGCAAATTCTAAAGCGAGGTGGTGTTTTCAAAAAAAAAAAAAAAAAAAACTTCCAGGAGGGATCAAGAAGACTACTGATCCAAAAATCTGACTTCAGTGCACTGTCCTTGGATTTTCAAAGTGGTTCTAATAGTATTTCTAACCAAATACTCGTTAGAGAATTTAAACTGCTGAAGTGTGAGTTTTGCTGTATTATTAGCAACTGCTTTAACAAGACGGGAAACAAGCGGATCCCTTCTTCATAACAAAGGGAAGTTACCACAGAAGCGATACAGGGGTTTGTAGTAAAAGCTGAAGTTGACTGTAGAAAGTTTTGGTGGCTTGAAGTCACAGTGAGGGATGACTAGGCAATAAAATGGTCGGTCAAATTCAGTGTCCAAAAATGCAAAATGATCCACACAGGGAGACAAAAGAGGAGGAACATCAATTATAAATAAGCTATTGATGTCTTGGGGCTGTGTAGTTCTCTGAAAACATTAAATCAATTATTAGGAGCAGTTAGATAAAGGCAAATTTAATGCTAGAATTTTTGGAAAGAAATAGGGGAATATAAATATAGATGGCTTACTGTTTGTCAGAGTTACAAATGGATAATCCCGGGAAGTTGGCAGGTGGCAGGTTTGAAAAGAGAGATTTCTTTAAATGGCAGCATGGCAGAGGTTGGTAGGCAGCTCTGGACACCTGTCTAGTCCAAGGCCCTGTTCAAGCAGGGTCCGCTGTAGCAGGTTACCTAGGACTGTGTCCAGCCAAGTTTTGAACATCTCTAAGGGTGGAGACTCTGCACCATCTCTGAGCAACCTGATCCACCTTCACAGTGGAAAAACTTTTTTTTTTATAGTGTTTTTTCCCTCCTCCATTTAAGTAGGATGTCTCTCATGACAATTTGTGCCTGTTGCCTGTTGTCGTGTCTCTGGGCTCCCTTGAGAAGAGTCTGGCTCTCTTTTTTAGCTTCCCCCTTCAGGCATTTATATGCACTCATTTGGTCCTCTTGAGACTGAAAAGTCCCATATCTCTCAGCCGCTCCTTATACATCAGATGCTCCAGACCCTTAATTGTCTTCATAGCCCTTTGCTTGACTTGGGGCACCCTAGAACTCAACACATTGCTGCGGATGTGGTCTCACCAGTGCTGAGTAAACGTGCTTTCCAGCCAGGCTAGCCCTCAGCTTGTGCCTGGCATTATTCCTCCCCTGTGTGGATCTTTTCATTTCCCTTCACTGAATTTTGTGAGAGTCCAACTGGCCCATTTCTCCAGCCTTCACTCATCCAGTAGTTCTGTAATATGCATGTGAAAATAGCTAATTATTCTTTGATTTCCTAGTGTAAGTGTGCCTGTGAGGAACAGAAAAGAGCAGAGTTTGAAGTATCCTTTTAGGACATGTGTCGTCTGACTCCATACCTTGGTATGAATTTGTAAATGGAGAAGTGGCTGCAAGAGGAGTTTTGTTGGTATCTTACCACCAATTCTTAACTGTTGGTAGACGCTAAAAAAAAAAATTGTATTTTTTTTAAAAAGGAATTATGAAATATTATAAAGGATCTTTGATTTGACACAAGCCATCTGGTCTCATGAAAAGTCAGCAAGTTCCAAGTTCTAATCTTGGTTTAGACAAGTGGTGTAGAAGAACACAATCCTGATATGCTTATCTAATTTCTTCATGATATATTGCTGAATTAAGTAGCAGCTAAGTTATAAGCTATTCAGGGAATGGTTTAGGAGGAGTATGGAGGAGATGCTGTAACTTCTGGCTGTGACTCTAACAGGGAAGATTATAGTGCTTATCCAAAGTTTCAATCAGAGCTTTCTCATTGCTTTGGGTAAGAAGAAAAAGGAAGAGAAGAGAAAGGTTTTATGTTGTACCTAAAATTAATAGGTCTTTGTTACAGTTAGACTCTTAATGGGAAAGAAGACTGACATCCAAATGCTATCTAAAGTTGCACCATGCTGAAGCTAGAGCAGTTGCTTGAGTGTAACTGAAAATAGAATTTAGGAGTTTTTTGTTGAGATGGTTCAATTTTAAGCAAGCAATTGTTAACCTGAGATTGTGTCATTTAGTGGTTTGGTGGTGTTTTGTTTTGCAGTGGGAGAACAGAGGTCCAGTCTGTGCAGTATGGTAAAGAAAGAGCAAACAAAGACAGGGTGTTTGCAAGGTAAGCAGTTTACATTTGTACAGGATAAGTAAGTCTTCTGATTTTATCTTTTTAGGATGTTATGGGATCATTGTTTTCTGTTTGCAAAAATGTAAAATAAAGAGCAACTGTTGTCAATTCTTACTGCTGGAATTAACTGTACTAAGGAGATTAATTTTGATATGGGAGGGTGTCTCTTTTGGGCAGCCAGAAATTGGCGGGGGGTAATCCTATGACAAAAAAGTTAATAAGGATATTCTTTATATATTTTCAGAATTCAGAATTGCCTTCCTCTTTGTGCTGTCTTTATTGCAAAAAATGGTTGCTTTAACTATTCCATTAAAATATTTAGTTACTGGAGAAGTTTTAACCCTGCTAACAGCCCACAACTGTACGCACGTGATTCCTTTAGAGTAAGGTACTGTGCATTTCTGACTTGGAGAGAACAGTTTTGTCAGTCTGTTTCCAGTGAGGTGTTTTGCTACGAAAAATTTGGCTGGGAGCGAGTGTTTTAGTGATGACAAGAAAAGTCATCACAAGTCAAGGCATAGGTTTCGTTCTTCATTCAGAAATGATGATACAGGATTCAAAAGTAAAACAGCTGCTGCATCCATTTGGCAGCCTGCTCTGATCATTAATAGAAAGAATCCTTATGAGCAGGGAGGATGCTCTGTGCTCTTTTTTTTTTTTTTTCTTATGCTTTTACTGAGATGGGGAATCTCTTTTAGCATAGTTAGCTCTTAAGGAACTCTAGAGTTCAAATTTATGCTTGCAGACTTTCAGTAACAAGCCCAGCAAGTACCTTAAGTACCTGCAAACAGCACTGGAGAATTCTGTCCTGACTTGCTGCCCCTGCCCCTGCCTTCTTCATTCACCCTGTTCAATATAATATTATTTGAGTTTTTAGCTGGGCACGCTGTAGATACCCAGCTCCATATTAGAAGGATTTGAGGGCAGAAGTGCTGTGACGTGTTTGTTCATCAAGTAGGTTTTTATAAGACCAATTAGTTCTGTGTGCTGTAGAGTTATTTTTATTTAATTTACTTTGAGAGCCTGGTTATATTTTTACTTGGGGCCACTTTTTTAGTACTCAGATGACTTAACACTGTGACAGCTAAGTTTAATTTATTTAAATGACAGCTGTGAATCAGTTAAAAACTGGGTTTTTTGTTGCACTCTGAGCTTGGCAATTCCCCACAAGTAAGTAGGGTGGAGGATAGCCAATACTTCAGTTTGAGTTGTAAATTTATCATTTTAGAAACTCTTATTCAGCAGATGGCACTCTTCCCTTTGAGTCAAAACTGACAAGTGGTGCTGGAGTCATTTGTATTTTGTAATATATACTCTGGATAAAATTGAAAGTCGTGGATGTAATTGCTCTCATTTTCTCAAATCTTTGGGTTTAGGTTTTTTTTAGTTCATAAAATATTTGGCTCTTCTAATCTCAGTAATTCTGTTTTCCACTGTTGCTTTTAGATTAAGGAATACAGCATTTAGCCTCACCATTTGAGTTGTTCAGTAACATTGATGACTGATAAATGTCTGAGGCATGTCTGTGTATGTCAGGGAACTGAAATTAATGGTGTAATACAACAAATATCCCTCAAAAGGCTTTTAATAGTTTCTTCCTCTGTCCTCTCTGTCACAGTGTGCACTTAACACGCTTTCAATTTTAAAGACTTTTAGCATTTTCAAGGGTGAAAAAACTTAAAATAGCTTTAATTGTCTTCTAAACGTTTATGTTTGAAGTTGAAATACTGAGTAGATATTAGCCCTTTTGTATTCGTATGGAGGATCAGTTTTGTTTTTTAAGGTTTTACAGGTATAATGGGGTTTTTGTTCCTGGAACCCGCCTTTCTCTTTCTCAGTGTGTCTTTCTCTAAGTCGTCATGGTGTTGAGCAGCTTTTTAGCTGTAAAGCAGCAGACTTGTTCTGGTTGCTTTTGCAAATTCTGCTAGATATTGGTTGCCTTTTGTTGTGAAACCAGGACCATGCTAGTATTACAGTCTGGTCTTTGAGAATTGAGTGGACACACAAAAAAATCTAAATAATTACTGTTGCTTTCATTATTACCACATCAGAAGGTTTATTCAATATCAGTTGAAAAAAAAGTTTTCAGTTTTTTCTAGAGCTATGGAGATTTACATTCTATTTTCTCATCAACATTTAATTAGAAACTGCTTTATTTGAGCTAATAATGTCTAAACAAACTTTTGAATAATTTAATTGTAAACAAATAACATTGCTAGTTACATTGAGATGTTATTTGAATGCTCTGTTTGTTATAAGTTGGGAAATTATGATTGTCACAAGTAATGATCATCTAGCCTTTGCACACTGAGCGGAACACGGATACAGAACACGAGATGTGGAAATAAAATTTCTGAACAGCTATTCAAATAAAACAAGCAACCTGCAATTAGTAGGCTTAGCTGTTTGTCCTCAGGTTTTTACTCTAGTATTAGTTGAAGTGGCATTCATTTTTTTTCCCAAATCATATAAACATTTAAAAATTAATTTTTAAAAATAGGACCTATTACTGTGAAGGAGACAGTCTGTAATAAATTTGATACATTTTGTAGATGTTATTTTCTTAATCTTCATGCAGCCCTAATGTCAGCATTTAGAAGACTGTTGCTACAGTTGTTAATAGAATTTTTGGGTTTTTTTCATCTTCATTACAGCTCTCATCTTGGCCTTATTTGTTGCAGGATATTGATGACCCCAGAAATTTGTAAGAATTCACAGGACCATAATAAAAGTTAAAGTAGATAATAAAAGTGAAAAAATTTCAGTCAAGTCATGAATTGAGGGATTTCTTACAGAGCACTGTTCTGTCTTGGTCCCTGCAAAATATTCAAGTTCTGTCCAGTTCTGATAGTGTGTGCTGGAGCTGAGAGTTCATGCGCGTTGTGCGATAGCTAGTGGGTATCTCAGACAGCCGTTTGTGTTTGCCAACTCCCTAACATTAAGCTGCAGCCTCTGTTTCCAAAAATCCAGTCTTGCCTCAACCACGCGTTTATTCAGGTTAATGAAGTAACTCCTCCGTTGCTCTGAACTGCGTATGTCACTTGTGGAGTCTCTGCAGATTTGTATACGGTTTCAGTCTCTCAGTCTGAAGCTGTAGTTGCCAGGTTTGCCAAGAAGTGCATTCCATCTACTTCTTGTCAAAATACAAAGCAAGGCTAAGGCTCCAGATTGTATTTCTTTTTCAGACAGACAAATGATTTAAAAGATTCCCAACTGTATTCCCAAACAATACCCTCTTTCTTTCCTTGCTTCTGTGAGAATTTAGTTCTTCAGTTGTGGGATGCAGAACAAATTCTGACTTCTAAAGTTTTTGTGTACTGCAGCAGAGCTAATAAGGTGTGTGTCTTGTTGGGGTTTTTTTTAGTCACTTTATATAGAATCATACCTGCTACTCATTGGAGTTTTTCTTTTTTATTTATTTGACGTAGTATCACAGTTTATAAGACTGTTCTTGATTTTTGGGGGCGGGTTAAGTTTTTGGTCTCTGTCTCTACTCAGATAGATAGGACTTATTCCAACTTTTTTAGGAATGTTTTTGCAGATAGACCAAAAATGAAACCTGGAAATAGTTTACTCTGTTAAGTAGCAGTGTCCTGTGCTGGGGTTCAATAGAAGCATCTAAACTGAGCAGACAAATGCAGAGTTTAGAATTTCAGAGTTTATAAAAACATTTCAAAAGTTTTTTACAGCTTATTTCCCTCCTCCCATCCCCTCAGCTGTACTCTGGAATGAGGTTATTTAAGTATTGTGAAGAATTAATGATACAGGAGAAATTTGCAGGAATATTTCACAACATATCTTAAAAGTTAATAAAAAACCAACATCATTAGGTTTAGAAGTGTTGACAGGAGAACTAGTCTCAAAAAGCCACAGCACTGAGAAGTTTGGTGCTGCAGTGTGGTAATTTTTTCTTTGAAATTTCTGTGAAGACAGGAAGTGGAGGCAACAAACACGAGTGGGTGGGACTCTGAGGTTAGAGCTATTAATAAAATAATTGAAACAAACCTTTCTGATCATTGCTGCAGCTGTTTGTCATGGTAGTAAGATATTATTTCTGACAGATCAGACCCTATCCACAATAAAAGGTGAGTTTTCTTAACACTGGTTTTGATAGGGAAGAAACTGATGCCTCTCATTCTAGAGTTGTTTATTTGTTGCATAGATTGAGGAAGTTTTCAAAAATGTAGTTACAAACTATGGCTTAAGGTACAATGCGGTGCCTTTTTTTTTTTTTGAAGCAATCAAAAAATTTAATTTGTGGAAAAAATTGTTTTTTCGTCTCCCCATATACTTTTGTGCCTCTTTTTGTAATTTATTTGTTTTATACAAGCAAGGATAGTGCTCACAGTTGTTGCACGTTTAAAAAAAGAAAAACAAAACACCAGCTTTCCTATAGTCCACTTGTTGCTTTTTCACTGAGGGTAAATAAGGTTCAATAGCTGCCTTTACGTGTCTGTCAGAAAATACTGTATCTGCAGTCCTGTGTCCAGTCCTAATTTAGCATTGGATATTTTATGTTCCTCTGCATTTTTCCATCAGCCCATTATTTGGTTAGTAGAATCCACCTCTTAGGTGCTAATCTGCTGGTTGCAAGAATGCTGTCAGCAAAGTCTGGATAATGATAGCTTTGATTAATAAAGGAGTAATGAATGGATAACATTAGATACGCATTTCAGTTCTGCTCGTTTCTTTTTTTTTCTGTTCAGAACTGCTCAAATTTGCTGTTTGTGGAGAAAAATATGTAAGTAGTTTGAGTTGCTCACATTTGAAGCAAATTACGGAAATTGAAATGTTGGTTTAATTGACATGATATCAAGCTAATTACTTTTGAATCAAATTAATACGGCTTAGAACACATGCTAAGAAACTGGATGTGTTTTTCCTCAGGAATTTAAATAATTTATATTTTCCCTGTTTTCAAATATCAGAGTGTGTTTAGGTTTTTTTTTTTTTCCCCCAAGTGGAGTAAGACCTGAAACAGTACTATTTACAAAAGCCCATATTGCTGAACTGTATGAAATTTGTCAGCTGTTATTTACTAAGTCTTCATAGCAGCAAAGCAACACGCAATACATGTTCAGAGCTGCTTGGGGGTGTAAAAGCAAAAATAAAACTTTAACACACAGATCACCACTACTTTAGTATCAAACTAACACTTTTGACATTAAGACGACATGCAGTATTTCTGCATGTGAAGATAGATTGTTCAATATGACACTTGATTATTGTTGTAGACTTCTTTTGTGATAGTATTGAGTACAGTCTGCTTGATTTGGTGGCTTGCATTGAGTTTTGAGTTCAGGGAGGAACAAAAATGTAATTAAGGTTCTTGCTTTTGAAAGGATGTCGTTTGTGTGTGTGTGTGTGTAGTTTCTTAATCTCTCAAAGTTCCTTCTTTCTGGACCTGCACTTTCAGTAAATCAGTGAGGTGGTAATGGTAAGATGATGATAAACAACAGTTGCCAGGTGTCCCAAGGACAGCAAAGGCAGAAGTTATTTTTGATATGGGTGTATGGAGATGGGATAAGAAATGGAGGAGTTACGCTCATACAGTAACATAGAATAGGGAATAGAATGTAACGGCACATGGGAATGAAATTATCATGGTGCAAGACTGATGAAACTGAGGTATCACTGATACAACAGAGAGTTGGGTAATGATAGAGGAGAAATTTGAACTGTATAGCATCATCAAAGTAGTAGAAGTAAAGTAAAAGTTCAGTAACACAAAATACACAGGACACGTATTTAAGGATTGTTTAAAGGAATTTTTATTGTTGGCTAAAGATTTTTCAGTGGAAAACAACAAAGAGCAAAATTCTGGGTGTGTTTGATCACAGGATAACTGAAACATCACATGAGATGCTAATAAAGAACCAACCACGGTTCTTGAATGATTCATTTGATGATTTCCAGTGTAAAAGAGAAATATACTACTTTATGAGATTGCAAGTATGGTCTAATTTGTGCTTAAGAAATAGGGGAAAGGAGACTGTAGGTATCCTGGAGAATGAAAAGAGTAAGTTTCCTCAATATCAAGAAAGAGCAATGATCTTCTGTATAAAAAAACCTGATGATAATGAACTTTAACCTGGCACAAACCCAAGTGAGTTCAGTTACCCACAAAGAATAGGATGATTGCATCTGCCGCACAGGTGACAAAACACATTCTGAAAGAAAGCACATCACCTTGATGAGTAGACAAAACCCTGCAGCTCTGTTGCTGTGTTGATGATTACCACACTTTCAGTTCTTAAGTCTTTGGAGGTCTTTTGGGCTGATGTTTCCACTGCTCTGTTTTCCCAAAATGGATTTTTTGTTTTTTGTTTTGTTTTTAATCTTTAAGTTCAGACCTCTGTGACTTTTCTGTTGGAGGCAGATTCTCTTTGAGACATTAGAAATGCCTAGTGATCTTTAGTGGGTTCCTCTTCCATCTTGCCTGGCTCACTCCCAGCCAACAGTATTTCATGACTGTATTTCATTTATTTTTCCTCTACAAAGTACAGAAAATGAAGTACAAAATATTGAGAAAATACAGGACTGCCCATATAAATATGTTTTTTCATTGTTACCTTTCCTTTCGTCCATATAATTTGGTTTCATGTGATAGAACATCTGCAGTTCCATTGTGGTGAGTTTTATGTAATTTTGTTCTTGCCTCATGATTTTCAGTTAGTCACTTTACTTTCTTCTTCTAGATCCCCCAGTAAACCCTTGGCACGGAAGGTAATGAGTGGGATGGACTGGGAAGTAGTGAGTAGGAACTCACTGTCTGATGATAGGTTGGAAACACAGAGCCTGCCATCACGATCTCCACCTGGAACCCCAAATCAGTAAGTAGCATCAAATCTTCAGTCGCTAGAAGTGACTGTCTACCTCTAATATGAGTGACCTACTGGCATAACAAAAGGATTAATGTATTATGGAGACAAATAACTTCACAAATTATGTGCTGAGTGGAACAGTCTGAAACAAATAGCTCCAGATAAGAGAAGCTATTTGGGGGTGAATTTTAGGCGCTTCTCAATCTGTAAAAAGCGTAAGATGTAGCGTGCTACCCTAAATTTGAGAGCTTGAATTTTCTCAAACACGGTTAAAATTCAGTTATTCATTTGATTAAGAAAAAAACCTGATAATAAAATCTGTGTGATGTTGTAGAAATAATGGTTAATACTGCTTCTTAAAATGTTGGGAAAATTTATTAATCAGAAATCCTTGCAGAAATCCTCAGTTTTTCTGCATTTCCTTTCAAAGCTCACTCTTTGTATGGTAGAGCTTTCTGCTTTGTGTTTATAGTTAGTGAAAAATCATTGCTGATTTCTTTTGGAAAATAACCAATTTTTTCAGTGTGCTGCAGCTGGCTTAAGAATTGTTATTATCTGATTTCATATTGCATAAACCAGAATGTTTCGAGATTTGGCATTGCCATTCAAAAGACTGTTGTTGTAAATACCTGTAGCGTTTAAAAAGTATTGTAAAAATTGTGTAATAATGCTGCTTGTAACATAACATGCAACTGATTCATGTTTCAAAGCATTTTAAGAGATGTGCCTATGTCACTATGCTAGTCTTCAAATGGGAACATTTTGGGTCACGGAGGTGATAAGATTCAGTGCAAAGGTTACAGTTCTTCTAAGAGAAGATGCAAGGGGATAAAATGTTCATCCTAACGAAGGATGGCTAAGTTCTGCCATGAACAGAGCCAGAATTTTTCTTCTTGGGGATTTGTCTTCTCGTTGACTGCACTGTCAGTCCAGTACTCTGTTCTTTGGACCATAATGCTTTCAGGCTTCTTTGATTTAAGAAGGAAAAAAAAATTAGCTTGCACTGAGAGAAAATTATTGTATCATTCCTGTGTAGTGGTGTGAGAAATGTAGATTAATAATAATATTTTTTCTCCCTCTTAGTCGCAACTCTGCCTTCACTCAGGAAGGAGCTCGGTTACGACCGTCATCAGTTGGACATTTAGTGGACCATGTAGTTCATACTTCCCCAAGTGAAGTATTTGTAAATCATAGATCTCCATCTTCCACCCAGGCTAATAGCATCATACTGGAATCATCACCGTAAGTTCTCTTGGTCGTTAATATATGGTAGCATGCAGAGCTTCTGAAGACAAGTCAGAAATCTTCACCATTAAGAACTTAGTGTTAAATTTGGGTGAGGAAGAGCCAGAAAATCTAATAAAAAGGTAGCTGTTTAGGGAGTTTTAGCATAGATATTATTGAAAATTAAATGATACGGAGGTAAAGATCTGTAGGTTGGTTATGGATATATCTGGAATGTTTCTGGTGCAGGATTACAGTACCTTCCCCACACACCCACCCAAAATGTGAGTTTACTGTAGTGTGACCTTCAGAGTCTGGAGGTGGAAGCAAAAGTTTTTTGGGTTTTTTTTCCTTGATAGAACTGAAGTATGTAGTTTTGTGATAAAAGTTTTTTATTCCCTAAGAGTTGGGAAATACATAATTTTGTTAAGGCACGGAAGTATGAGCTTTACAAATTTCTTAGCCAAAATACCTTTTTAGCACCCCATCATTCTGAGGTTTCTAATAGGTTTTTTGTATTGTTATATATTTTTATTTTTTTAATATAGCACTCTCAGGTTTTTTTTCAGTTATGCTCAATATTCTTGATAATGCAAGTTTCCTATGCTTTGGAAAACAAAATGAAAACTATTATTGTGTATTAAATCCAGAAGGATGACAAACAAAAAAATATTGAAACATTGAGTTAATCAAACATTTGAAATACTCAGTAACTTGTGGTCAGAGTACAGATTAATTGGGGCAAGAAGTACTAACACTGCCACTGTACCTTCTTAAATGTAGATATACAGGTAATGCTAAGCTTGCCCTCATAATTTTGTATAATCTCTGTTAGCAAGGAGATTGTGCAAATGGTTTTAAAACCATTTGAGAACTACAAAATGACACATGCATAATTACCACATGTTTATAAACTTCCTGTGTATCTCAGGAAAATTACTTTAGCAGGGTATTTGAACACGATTTTAAAACCTTGCTTGGGCTGTACCTTCAGTTTTAGCAAGTGTGTGTAGCTTTGGGAAGGGAAATAGAATATAAAACTTTTAAAGTTTTGTAAAATAACACAAGATAGTTTTTATGATAGGGTGCAATAGTTATAATTTGATTGTCAGCTAGTTATTTAGCTTTCAGAGTTATAAAACAGTAACTTGGGCTAATAATATAAAATCCTTTTTCGATTTTTATTTTAACCTGTTCATATAGGTTAAGGAGTCTCAAAATTGGAACACTTGGTATTTTTTTGTATTAGTACAAAAGGCCACACAGGCTCAGGTTTCTTCTCGTCCAAGGCTTCCAACTAAAGTCAGTTGCAAGAATCACTTACTGAATGGTAGAGTGATACAGTGAAGTAAACACAATTCTTAAATATTCTTTTATTCATATGCCTTTAAGTTGTAAAAAATGTTCCTGAGTGTCCTTGGCATTTGTTTATTTAATACTTTATTTCTTGTGTAAGTCACCATAGAAATGAGTTTTAGAGAGGAAGTGGTTTTGTAAATCAGTTATGCAACTATGGCTGTTCTTTTTCATGATTTTGCATTTCTATGCCCAAGCAGAAAAACTATTGCTCTTCCATCACCAAGTTTTGGGGGGCGTTTTTTTCCTTTTTTCCCCTTGTTGGAAGCATAAAAGTGGAATTTAATCTACCGATATAGATATCTGGCATAAGTTATTTTTAAGAATGAGGATGTTGACTGTCAAAAATACATGAACCTCATTAAGGTCTTCTGAAAGTTTCAGGTGATGTTATTGATTTGAGATTTATGAATGAAAGTCAGGAAGTTCATATTAGCTTATATAATTTAAAATTATATTGTTTTACAGTCCACAAAGCTATTTCTTACTTTTCTGAGTGAAAAGATATGATTAGTCCGTCTGCTAATTTGTTGAGAGTTTTTATTTACTGATCAAATTTACATATGTAAGAAAGTCGGAGGGGCTAACCTGGCAGGCAGTAGGCTGTCACTGTTTTCTTTGAGTTTGGAGTCTACATAGCAACAAAATCAGTTCCAGTGCAGTTTAGAAGGATATTATAGCATAGCTAATACAACCTTTAACTGTACACTTTTTTCTTCATTTGCATGTGCTTTTCAAAACTAAATTGAGAAATTTCTTCTCACAGTCCCTTTAAATTCCAAAAGCACATCATATGTGTTCAGTTTAATAAATTTATGGGGGCATATATGAAACTTCTGCTTAATACATTAAAAGGTCAGACCGGATATCTGTAATAAAAATACCCAAAGCTTGACAGTGCCAGGGTTTGTGTTTTATTTTATTATTATGTAAATTGCTGAATGCAGTAACAGAGAGCTGCTTTGCCTGCAGAATAGGCTGCTTTCACTGCCATTGTCTAAGCATTCATAGGGAAATTCAAAGCTGACTGGGCAAATATAAAGCAATGAAGTTTTTGCCCAAGGCTTTATTGTTAGTTCTCACAATTTATTATGCTAATATATTACAGTACTTGCATTTCTGCTTTTAAAATGCTTACTTAAGTAACTTTTCAAATCTTTTCTGTAAGTTTGCATGTTCTGTAGGACTTTATTTGTGTTTGTTGACATGTATGTACAGACATCTAAGTCAAACATAAGATCCCATCTTTTACTTCTCTTGGAATAACATCTTTTGTGTCTCTGCTCAGATTTTCTGATCCTTTTTTATTCAGTTTGATGCTCTCAGGAGTAATTGTTTGCAGGAAAATACATAACTATGTTGCCCTTCTCTTAAAAGGCTAAATAATCTCTGCTGGCCAGACTTGAATGAATAAATACACAGGCAGTTAAAAACCTCTGGATGACCGTTGTAGGTCAATGTGTAAATAACTTACAGTTGCCTTGAAAATTCATTTTGAAAATGTGGCTATCACCGTATTTTTATCTTTCTCCACAAATATGAATTTAGGAAAGCTGATTACCCTGAAAAATATAAGAATGATACGTTCTTTTTAACTGTCACTTGTACTGAAAAGTGTTAAGGAATATTTTTATTCCCTAGTGTGTTTTGAATGTGATATTCTCTCAGAGATCAGATACTGAATTAGTACTACTTTTTTCTTTAAGCACTGCATGAAAAAAAATTATTTTCTGAAAGTTGAAATTAAGCGAAAACATATAGAAAAAATACTGTTATGATATTTTCAAATATAGTTTTATTTGAAATCACTGTAGACTATTGTGATCTGATTTTTTGTTTTTATTTGAAAACGTGTATCTGGGATCTACTTTGATTGCATAGAAACAAGTTATAAGGTATGGAATTTGATTTGTGCCTAAGATTCTCTAACTTGCAGGAACTTGAAATGTTGTGCTGTCTCATTATAGTCGTACCCTGCTCACTGTTTACTGTGCTAGACCCGTTAAATACAGTAGGACTGCTCGTGGTTACCTGTGCTTTTTAGAGGAATGTTAATGCTATGGGTTACTGCTACAGCTTCCTGATAAGCAAAGGAGCAGTGTCCCGTTTCTGACTTCTGGGAGTGCTCTTTCTTCCCCCTGTTGTGGTCAGCCCCATGATTAACAGTTCACCTTGCTGAACCAACAGATATCTAGACTTGTCCAAAACTTCAGTGTATTTTTGATTGCTTGTTCAGGTGCCTTAGCTGAGGGAGGAGCTCCAGAGTGCTTCAAGGAAGAGACCATGGGTGTGGGTGAAAGAAAGAACATTTTGGTGATAGCGTTCTCTTTAGATTTAGCTGTAACCTGTAACTTTGTTCTTCGTGGATTTTGGTTTTGCCAGTAGTATCAATGGGCTGTTGTTGTAAGTCGTTAAATTACTACGTAATACCTTTTAATGTGGTTCCTGGGGAGGAAGGCATGCATCTTCACTAGTATTTAGAAATGAGCATTCAAACTAAGTTAATGGGAACTATGTGCTAACTGCCCTTTTGGGCCTCTCCAAATGTTGTTCTTAATTCTTAAATATAAAGCCATAAAATAAAAGATGAATCAGGTATTTTTGTAATACAAATTACACAGTAAGTTTTTATTCCAGAAGGACTAATAAAGGAAATTATCCATATATACCTAAACACAGAATGTTTTTTATTAATCTACAGCAGAGTGCTTGCAAATCTAAAACAAACAGAACTTTTTCTGCTATTTCACCTTCAGTAATGGTGTTACAACTCAAGTAAAAACACATGCAGTGAATACCAGTTTTGAAAATGTTTCAAAGCTTGCGTGTTTCAAAAGGGGAATATATTCAAGAAAAAAAACCCCGAGGTTCTCTTGAAGTGTAAACATATACTTTTAAATTGAAAAATCAAAATTGAACACTATCATCTCCACTGGGCTTTTCACGTAAATGCAGGGAGACAGCTGAGTTCAACTTACACTCCTCCGACTTTGAGCTCAAAAGCCAAAACCTAGTGTGGGAGCACTTTTTATTATGCTGCTTGTCTCTGTTTTTAAGATGTAAATTGTAAGCTTTAATCAAACTAATGTATTTTTTTACTGAGGAAAACGTATTAAGTGACATATCTATTAGAAATATCTTCAGCAAGAGTGCAGAGTATGAATAGTGAGTTTTATAATATTACAATACAAAGTGGGTTGAGTGTTAAAACTATTAAAAAAAAAGTCGTGTAAAAGATGAACTTAGTGGTTCTGTGTACAGTTGCTTGTCAAGAAAAAAGCATGTCCAAACATACACTTCCAACGTATTCCACCACAGTACATTTTGGAGATTCTAAAAAGACATACAGATATTCAGCTCTCAAACTCTTACTTTCTTCTAGTGTTTTCAGTTTATTTAGAACTCCGAAAGAACTGTCACTATCTCATGATTGTTCCACTTCATATTCTATTTCGGTGTTTAGATCTCAAGAGACTCCTGTAGAGGGGCAGCCTCCTGCTTTACCACCCAAACAATTTAAAAAGAACAGTTGGAACCAAATTCATCATTCACACTCACAGCAAGAACTGGATAACCATATTAATGAAACGTTTGATATTCCCACATCACCTGAAAAATCCACAGTAAGTTTTTTGATCCAGCTTAACAATTCTACTCTTTATTGGAATTGATAGTCCTATTTTTATGAGTCCGGTTCTGATGGATTTCAGAGAGTTGTGTTTGTGCATTATGTTGCAGCATTTCCATTGTGTACATGCTGTCTCTTCGCTAGCTCCTACTGTTATTTCCACCTGCTGGAATAGTCCTTTGTTAGTTGCTATCGAATGACTGCCTTGGGATGGATATGCAAACACTTTGAGCATTAGCTTTTCAGCACATGCAGAAATTTCTAACCTGTTCTTTGAGAAGTCGTTTACCATCTGTTCTAAAGAAGACATTGCAGACACTACCACTGGTGTTTAATCTGGCTTCTGTCAAAAAGCTGAAACTGAAAGTGCCTACCAGCTTCTGGAGCAGTTTGTCAGAACAAGGTGTCTTAAATCTGGTTCCATTTCTCATATAAATTTCCAAGAAAAGGACTCTACCAAGAGACCTGTGACAACAAACATAAAAACCTGAGCAAAAGTTTTTTCCACCCTTAAGCACATGCTAGATGAATAAACTAGTCAGTTCATTATTGTCTGACTGAGATGAGACTCTGCTGACCATTTCTGTGATATTCTTTTGTCCTTCCAGAAGTTTTCAAATGGTTCTTGGTTTTATACTGATGTGGGACAAAAAATTACTTGCCGAATGGGAACGCTGTTTACCGTCTAGATGTAACAAATACTGTATAAACAATTTTGCCAACCTCAGACATTTTAAATTATGAGTCAGCTCCTAAAACTGCTATTTTAGAAATGCCTTTGGTTTTTTTTTTATTTGCATTCTGAACTGCAAGCCTAAGGTGTTCTCTTAGGCCTTGTTACAAAGATAAGATTCCCATAAAACCCGTATTTAATTTCATAGCTGGGATTTTAGTAAAACACGCAAAAGTGAAACTGGTAAATTTATGAGCGTTTTGGGAATGTTGTAAAAAACTTTGCTATTTTTTAACAGCTTTATCTTCTGTCAGTGCTTACCTGAGTCATATTAAAGTATGGTTTTGAAAGATAACACTACTAATCAAGTTTTTCTCTCTGTATTGTTATCTTTATCAAATTAACAAAAATAACTCTCAGTTGTTTTTTTAAACTCCTTTTAGTTCTGCAAAACCAACACAGCTGCATAAGAATGATTCTTTTTTTTTCTGTGGACTGTCAATGATTGTTTGCTGCGCTCCAGTGGGCCACATTCATGCAGCCTCACTTAAGACAGCACACCGTTATAACTGAAGATCTAATTTGATCTGGTTCAGCTTAAAAAAGCTGATGGCTTTTTATTTTGGGTATTGGAGAAGAAGAATGCAGCATGACTCTGAAATTTTGTGAAATTGTAAATTTAGGTTTTGGAAAGTGGCTTGGTTTTGTTTTTTGGTTTTTTTTTTTGTTTGTTTTTGGTGTTTAGATTTTTCCTGAAGTTGCATTTCTGAACAGAATGCTCTGCAGGTTCCTGTGTCTTTGCAGGCTCTTGTGCTGCTCCGTCTCATATTTGGGGAATGGTGAGGGGGAAAGCCCCCACTGTTTTGACTTCATTTAGATATTATATTTCCCTTATCAGTTGTATATATGGAGAGTCTGTTTTGAAAAGTAGTAGGACAGGTGTTGGAATGACCACTTTTTACTCTATCTGCGATACCTAAGTATCCAGTCTGAGAATGTTGAAGTATTTGAAAACAGGTGTGACAAGGAGTCCTTTCACTCAGTTGTTCAATATAAACAGCTGCTTGAAGTAGGTTCTTAAAGTAGGAAACTATTAATCCCTTTTTGTTTGGGGATTGCAATGGCACATAAGCTGTCAGCTGTTGCAGGTGACCACTTGGTTACTGTTCATTCTGCCCAAGAACCCAGTCTGGTCTCCCATGCAAGTGAACATAGGCTAAAACGATTTGCATATAATCAGGCTTCCTAAGCACCCTTCCCTCTCATTAACCTATCTTACATTGTTACTTTCCTCTCCTCCAAATTTTTTGTCTTCTCATTACTATGAATATGTTCACAGGAGTTTCTTTGTGTTAACCAAGAGCTTAAAACGTCTGGAATTGAGTTATTTTTTTATGAACCAAGTTGAGTCAGATTTTGAACTTTCTTACATAGAAAAATGTTTGCTTTAATAAGTTGGTTTTGTTGTTTTTTTCCTTTATGAATATGAGTCTTGTGGTTTGGCTGTAATTTGTAACAATGAAAACTTCCTTGAAACAAAATTCTTTAATAATACTTCACAGAAAATATTAGCAATACTAGCTGATGTTCAGTCTGTGAAATAAATATTGATGGGAACAAACTAAAAACCACTTCAAAGGCTGTAAGTGGGTTTTTCCAGACTAAAAACTTTTCTAATATTCCCGTTTATTGGTAGTACCTTTAACAGTGGGGTTGTGATCAGAAAGCAAGCAGATAAAATTGTCAGAGCTTGAGCAATGCAGAGCATGTGTCACGCTTCATTCTTCACTGCAATGGAAATGGAATAGGGAATATGGAACTTAGATTTTGTTGCCACTCTTGTCCTTGCTTACTACCATCATCTTGCTGCTAATAGGAACAAAATATATATATATATACCTTCAATTACCTTATTTTTCATCATGTCACATTCTTACTGTAGGCTCTTCAGTGTGGTCTTAATTAAAACAAATTTAAGGAGTTTCCATCTAATGAACTGGTTTTTTTAAGTCTGCTTGAAGCCAGTTAGTCTATTCTAATGCTGTTTCTTTGAGCTTTTTTGACAGATCACACTTTTTACTTATTTATGTCCAAGACTTTTTACATGTGTAACTTTTCTATGCAAAACTCAAGGTAAGATATTTGCACTATTACTTGATGTTTTCTCAAGTGTCCAGGAGGAATTACTTGAAAAGAAAACTGCAAAATTATTGCATACAATATTCTCAAAGTCTAACTATGAACAAAATATGTATTAATATAATATAATTCTTGTTTACTAGCCCAACGGTGGTGTCCCCCATGACAATCTCGTTATGATCAGAATGAAACCAGATGAAAATGGAAGATTTGGCTTCAATGTAAAGGTAACAGTACATCTGTTCCCTTCATGTCTGTTAAGATTATTTTCTGACATTTGTGACTTATTACTAATTTAATTTGTTTTTAAAGGGTGGATACGATCAGAAGATGCCGGTAATAGTGTCCAGGGTAGCTCCGGGAACACCTGTAAGTTACGAAAAAACCAGATGTGGTAGCAATATATGTGTATCTTGATGTATATATTCAGAACTCTAAATTATTTCATAGCTGCCTATGGAAGCTAGTTTATGTTAAACATCATGAAATCCAAATTATGTGCAGTAAGAATTTGATGGGGCTGATAACATATTTTTAAAACTCCTTCAATCCTTAAAAATTTTTTTCTTACTGAAGCAAGGTTTAGTTGCTAAGACATACAGGGAGTTGCAAATGTTCAATATGCACTGTTTGAGCTGTGTCACCCTAAAATACATTTACTTTATTACTTTTTTTTAAATATAGTCATTCATATAATTTCACATAAATTATATATTGGAAGGGTATTTTAGTATGTTAAAAATAACTAAAATAGCAAATTTCTCTTACTTTAATGACAGATGTAGCTGAATAAAGCCAAGATTTAGATTAAAGTCAGACATCATAAATCATTCATCAGGTCTGATTGTTGTTACTGGTGTTTAGTGACTATCAATAGTGTCCCCAAACTAGGCACTATATTTTGTCAGTTGACTGCCAGAAATACTGACCTGGTATTCAGCTGTCTGGAGTCAGGTCTGTTTATGCCTTTTAGAGTAGCTTTCTTATTTCTTTTGGTTTTTTTTTTTTTTGGCTGAATGGTTTAAACATGCACTGTCTAAGGAAAATATATTTCGTGAGAGCATGTGCTCTTTCTTTTCTGCAGTGATGTTTAGACTATGTGATTACAATAACAATTATTTTATTTACCCAGTTCCTCTCTCTGGGATTCCTGGGACTTGTGCATTGTCTTGGTCCTTGTCTTGCTTTTGTCATTACAGTTGTGATATTTAACCACTGAAGCATTTAAGCCTGTGAAATAGATTTGAACAAGGCTTTGTCATATTACTCCATTTCCTTCCAAGATAAGAACATGCTGCTTTTTAATTGCTGAAACAAAATGTGATTCAGAGGAGCTTTCTGCTTCAGCTAGAGAAGTGGAGTAACAGCTGCCGAAAGATATGTTACAATGACAATCACCTCCTAGTTGCAGATTGATTTCTTCGTGTGAATAGCACTGTCTTTATGGATTGTGTAACACTTGAATTTGAATACAATGTGGCAGCCATAGCAACTAGGCTGTTAGGATTCAAGTCCTCAAGTATAGACATTTTAAGTTACTCTTTTAAGGTGAGAAATTGGAAGTGGCTTGGTTTACATACTTTATTTTTATTTTTCCGTCTTGCAGGCTGATCTCTGTGTCCCTCGTTTGAATGAAGGAGACCAGGTTGTACTGATTAATGGCAGGGATATAGCAGAACATACCCATGATCAAGTTGTTATGTTTATTAAAGCTAGCTGTGAGAGACACTCAGGGGAACTTGTGCTCCTAGTTCGACCCAATGGTGAGTGATTTGTACATCATAAAAATGTAAAAAAAAAAAAAGTTCATGCCTTGCTTTCATTTTCTAATCTCCATTTTATATTCTGAGATGGAATGCTTAACATCTTTTTAAGAAAGAATCCCATACTCTAAGGAGCTGTGCATAACTGTAAGTGTTGAATATTAATAGGAAAATCAGAGGTTAAATGTTTCTAACAGAGACCAAATTTGAATTTTGTTCTCACTTTCATTCATAAAAATGTCCAGAAAGCTATATGGATATTCAATGCAGTTTCTGAAGTTGCTGTTACTCCCTTAAGGAAAGTAAAGCCCAAACACAAACAAACAAAAAATCCCTCCCCAAACACCCGATATTTGGATAGCTTTGGAGGTTGATGTATGCAGAATCCTTCTGTATATTTTTAAAACAATCCAGAATGACTGGTAACATTTTGACTTGAGGAGGCTTAATAGAAGTGCTAAAAATGCAGTCTAAAAAAATGACAGCTTGTGCATTATATTCATGAAGTACGCTGTTGGAGCATTGCCAGCAGATGGACACTGGATTTAATTCTGCAGCACATCCCAGTTATACAGTTGCAGAGGAAAAGGCAAAATGAAAAATATTTGGAATAACTGAAATTACTTTAGGAGAGTATCTCTGCCACCTCATAAACGATTTTTTCTTTATTCACTTATTTTGCACTCTACTTATTTGTGCTCTCATTCCGTGTGTCAGTTCTCTTGCAGCTTTTGTGTGCTTGCTTTCTTTTTGTGATAAAATTGCTAGCTTTGTTTACAAATTTACTGAAAGTTTCCCCTTGTGTGTTGATTATCTTTCTATTCTGTATAGAAACATTGGAGTTGCAGAAGTGAGGATTTGGCAGTTTCTTTCTTCATTTAAAAGTGGGCTTCGGAACAGCATATGCCTCTGTTATACACAGCAGAAGATGCAGATGTTATTTTTCAGTTTATTTATAGACAGGGCATGCATGCAGCATTGATAGCATTATAATGACATACATTAATGCCCTTTTCTCAGGTGGTCTTCACATCTTGCTCTAATTATTGAAGCCTAAAATCAGGTGAAAGTGAATTAATGACTTTTAGAGGCATGATCTGAGAATCTGAGATTAGGGAGTTACATCAGACAAGGTGGGGTATAACATGAGTTTTTAGCAGTCAGTTTTGTGTTTTCACTTAAAATTACTATTAAACCAAAAAATAGTCTTATCATGGATTATAATGATCAGTAAAGGCTATTTTATTTTGCTCTTGCTGGTGGTGACTGAAATCATTGTGTTAAGTGTGGATTTTTTTTTTACAGGAGAAATATTTGTCTTTTTTGCTGTTTTAAATTAATGAATTAGCATTATCTTTACTTGCCAAACAGCATATTCAGTCAGTGCATTCATACCTTTATTTATTATAGCTGTCTATGATGTTGTGGAAGAGAAGCTGGAGAGTGAGCCTGACTTCCAGTACATCCCTGAGAAATCTCCGCTTGATGGTGTCCATCAGGATGATAATGCTCTGAGGGAATCCATGATTCAGCTAGCAGAGGGGCTTATCACTGGAACTGTTTTGGCTCAGTTTGATGTGAGTACTGCGTCGCCTGTGTCTGTGTGCAAGTTCCAAGTCTTTTGGGATGGTAATTATTTTAAACAGAGCAGATTTCCATTAAATTTCAGTAGAGTCAGCATCTTCTAGCAAAACAGTTGTCTTACACTCTGAAAAAGAACCAATCCTGTATTGTAGGTGCAAACTTATGGCATAGAATAATCCTAATACTAGTTTTTAGTTGTGCTTTTTATAAATAGTTTTATTACTAACAGCTTTTTATGGATATTAGAGACCTATGCTAATAAAGTACTTTCATAGAGATGAATACTGAAAAATGTGTACCAAAATGTGTGTTTGGTCCTCAGACCTTCATTCTGTATCTAAGTTAATGTAGAAACAGTGACAGCTGAGCTGTTGACATTTTATGGACAACCTTAATGAGGGAAGGTAAAATTACCAATGGAAAATACAACTTTAATGTTAAGAGTTACAATCCTAATCTTAAGGATTGATATAACAATGTCTTTTATAAATAGTTAATTTTTTATGACATATTTCAAAAGAACAGTGCACTTCCTGTGGAGTTCTAAGATGCTGATAACTATCTACTTTCTTTAGCATTAACTTGTGCCTTGATGATATTCCATCTTCAATGCATGAGATCAAGTGACTTAAAGCAGGAAAGTGGTAGGAGTGTAAAACACAGCAGTGTTCTCAGCACAAGGGCTGTGGCAGTGCATGGCTAAGACATGAGAGGCCAGGATCATCTCAAAGGAGATGATGTGCAGGAAAAGCACAAGGTAGCCCTGGATTTGCTCTACAGTTACTGAAATACAGGACATCTGGGGAAGAGAAATAGTAGTGAAACAACTGTGTGGGTAGATGCTTATACACAGTGCTGCTTGACCCAAAACACCATGTGGAATGTCAGTATCCCTTACCAGTATACAATACTGACGTTCCTCCAGATCGGTGTTCTGTGGAGGCTTGAAATTTAATGTTCAGTTTGTTTTTAAACAAATTGGTGATGTGATCCCATGGCATAACTAAATTCATAGTGCTTTCTTTTGAAAACTATTGTTGTGTGTTAATGCTACTGTTGCTCAGTAGTTCATGTTCTAAAGAGTAGCTCTAGGCAAACAATATACTAATGGATCTTTTGCATCTATTATGGTCTGCCGGTTTTTTTGTCTTTTAGCAATTGTATAGGAAAAAGCCTGGAATGACAATGTCTTGTGCCAGATTACCTCAAAATATTTCCAAAAATAGATACAGAGACATTTCGCCTTGTAAGTATGTGTGTTCGTATATATGTGTTCTAAAAGTATTTTACTGTGGTTAATATATAAGTAACATCTTTCTAAAAATTTTTTTCAGATGATGCTACACGGGTTATTTTAAAAAGTAATGAAGATTACATCAATGCAAATTATATAAATGTGAGTAGTATTTTTCAAAAGAGCTTCTGACATTAAAATTTTTGACGTTTTTCAATGGAAACATTGATTTAATTTTTTTCATGAATCTAGTTCAGACTAGAATGGCTGATAAACATGTAGTCAGATGGTGTGAAATTTACTGTAGATGTACCAACTTGCTAATGCTTTGTGGCAGGTGTTTTTAAAAATGAAACCATGAAAAAGAAAAAAAACACTAAGAGAAACTGGCTCTATACCAGAGGAATAATTATTTTCTGATTGTTTATGTGGCAGTAGTGTTCAACATCAGTAAAGTTTAATCTGGCAGCACTTTTTTTTAATTTTTCTTTTCAGTAACAACAAAATTATAGCTACTGACTTCTCAGGAACAAAAACCAGATGTTAAATTAAATTCCAAAATTCCAATATCAGTATTTTAAAAGGTAGTGTCAGAAACCCCCAGAGCATGAAATGTTTGCACCTGAATTATTTGTCAGCTGATCTATAATTTCTTTTTTTCAACCATTAATCTTGATTATGGCAACTACATAACTGTCAGTTAACATGTAAAGTGTACTTGGAACTTTGTAATAATTTTGTGTGTGAAACCTTGGAAGACTTTTATCTGTGCTGGTCTGTATGTACTAACTTACCATAAATAGAACTAATGTAGTCAATGCTTTCTTAATCTATGAATTACTGAACACTAAATGTCTGATGCCTGACTTAAATTTGGTCTAAGAATTAAAATAATGACTTTATCTTCTCTTAGATGGAAATCCCTTCTTCCACTATAATAAACCAGTACATTGCTTGTCAAGGTCCGTTACCGAACACTTGTCCTGATTTTTGGCAGATGACTTGGGAACAAGGCTCATCTATGGTTGTCATGTTAACGACTCAAGTTGAACGGGGCAGAGTAAGTAAAAGATTTCCTTAAATACTGCTTGGGTAATCTTCTAAAAATCTGTTGGTGATTAGCCTTTGAAAGATTAGAGGAATATGCTATTATGACATATGACAGGGGATAATGGTTTGAAACTAAAAGAGAGGAGATTTAAACTAGATGTAGGGAAGAAATTTTTTACAATGAGAGTGGTGAAACACTGGCCCAGGTTGCCCAGAGAGGTGCCGGAAGCCTCATCCTTGTAAACATTCCAGGTCAGGTTGGATGGGGCTCTGGGCAACCTGCTGTAGTTGAAGATGTCCCCCCTCACTGCAGGGGGGTTGGACTAGGTGACCTTTTAAAGGTCCCTTCCAAGCCAAACTGTTCTGTGATTCTGTTTTTTTTCGTAAGGGCAGTTCATTCCTCGTGCTGTTGCAGTGATGGCTCTTAACATTTTAAACCTTCTGATATGGTTAATGTAGCTAATATTTAAGCTTTGTTCAGTTCTGAAGTACATTGAAGTCTTCATGTATTTCTTTAGATATTTTAGGCTTCTTTGATGTTTTATCATGAACTAAAAAGCAACTAGAATTTATCTTCATAGGATTTTTTCCCTCTAAACTTCAAATTAAGGAAATCCAAGAAGTTTCATGAGTTTTTGTAGATTAGTTTTGATATGTAGAAAGATTTTAAAGACAGTCTAACAGAGCTTTGTAGTGTTAAGATCCTATTCCTGGATGGCTGTCTTTAATCCCTGGTAAGCTTGAAATCTAAAATTTTTCATAAAATGTTCTTCTGTGGCTATAAACATTTGTTTAATCATATGAGAGAATCATTGTCCTTTAAGTCATTTCCATCCAAAAATGTGTAAAACCAGGGTACTAGTAATAAAGTAATTACAGTTATAAATTATTTAAAATAATTATATATGGTGCTGTAAAAGGCCTCAGGTGTGTTTTGTGGTTTGTTTGGTTTTGTTTTTTAAGCTATAGTTTCCCCTTAATAGTTTTGTTTATTATTCAGCTTTGACTTTGGAGACTGGCAAAAAAGTAAAATCTGGTTTTGCACACAGTGTTATTCGAGAGTTATTTGGTTTGTTGTCTGCAGCATTCACAGTAGCGCTAGCAGGTTCAGTGTGTGGACAGAAATGACAGTCTGGAGAAAGAGTTTAATGGAATTTCTCCGCATTCAGAATTTCTTTTGAAGATGGATTTATAGTAGGTTGCAGGTGTTCTGATCAGCTGAGACTGTAGTTCAGCTGGCTTGTATATATTCTGTCTTGATAATAACCATGTATTTGCTGGGAGGTCAGGCCTCTAAATATAATTAAAATAATTGAAGGGGAGTTGTAATGGTTTTAAACCTTTTTCCAGTGACCCAATGTTGGCATGATGTTGCCTGCTCCCAAATAAACATGATTAGAGGGAATTTCAGTACAAGTGCCTTTTTAATTTGAGTTTTCTTTGCAGATCTGCTAAAAACAGACTTGCAATAGCAGTTCTCTGAGGTTCCCCCACTTCTTTAATGATGATACTTGTGGAGTTCTTTGGAGAGCTGCTTAATAATGAAATAAAAGGACTTATCTGTCTTATACCCATAGGCAGACTCCCTGCTCTAAAGCTGATCATGAGGCTACTGACATCACTATCCCACTGCATGCCGGGATGTCTCAGTGGAGCAGGAAGTCTGCAAATCTGGCTGCTCTTAAAGAATCGCCAGGTGGGTTGGAAAAACAAAAGTACACTTGAGCTGAAATGACCTCTGTAATTAGGCAATTAAGCAATATATCTGAAAATCTTAGTGTTTGAAGTTTTCATTCACATTTGATGACTTCATCAAGAGTCTTTAAAGTCCACCATCTGCATCCCTCTAATTTCTGCATTCATTTAGCAACTTTTTTGTTGCTTGTCACCTTTTTTTTTTTCATTCATTCTTTTCCCATGTAAACGTGCTTTGAGAAGATCAGATTAGGATTTTGGAGGTCAGAAATGTTTACAAAGTAGTGTTTTTGTCACTGAAGTGTTAAGATGGAATATTCATAGATAATACTTTTTTAAAAAATTGTAATGAAAGTTGAAGGCATCCACCTTCAGTTAAACTAACATTAAGCTAGTGCACGCGGCCTCTTGAAAAGAGAACCAAGAAATCTCTGCGATAGCTTATTTTGTAAGGAATAATTGGGTAACACATTCTGTTTGGTAAGTAAATTATTAGTGATTACAAAATGATCAAATAGTCTTTAATGAACAAAGGTATAAGGAACTAGGAAGAATGAAAATAATACTCTGTGAATTTTAACACTGGCATCCTTAAAAATATGTTGACCTTAGGTTAAATGCCATCAGTACTGGCCAGAGCCATCAGGAAGCTCATCATATGGGAATTTCCAGATTACTTGCCATTCAGAAGAAGGAAATCCTGCTTATGTCTTTCGAGAAATGACATTGACTAATCTAGAGGTAAAACCATAATATATATTTTTTAGTGTTATTCTGTGGAATTCTGAGAGACTAGCTTACATTAATTGAATCAGATTTTCTTTTCAACTTAGTGGCCTACCCACTTGGATAGACTGTTTATTTCTAGAAGCCTTTATAAACTGATTCATATTACTATGTACTTACCTAGTGTAGATTCTGCTCTTTCGCCAGCAAAATATGACAAAGATTGAGTTTCCGTAATTATATTAATTGTTTTTAAATCACATAAAAGATGTATTAATTGTCTGAAGTCTTTACTGATGTCTTTCATGCCCTATCCAAAGAAAAAGAGTTTTCAGAGCCTTCCCAGCTAGCATTTCAATCTCAGAAACGTGTGGAAATGAGCATCTAGAATTTAGTTCATGTACTGATTTCTCACTGCTTGGATTAACAGATGAGATGCCCATTTTATAGAGCTGCCTTTTAGTCAATTTGCAGTTAAAATCCTTTCCCTGTGTCCTATTGAGACAATTGCTCATTTGTTGTCAGCAGTGGAACCTCTGTAAATAATCCCCTGTCTAAATGTTATTTAAAGTGCAGTAACTCCTGTTCTTTGAAATGCTGCTTTTAACTCTGATTGTGCAGCCTGTCCCCTCCACTGACCAGACACAGGTTATGTTTGTGAGTAGAGCCAAGGGGCCTGGGGGAGTGGAAAACAAAGTCATTCTGTGTCTCATGTAGAGCATGCTGGATAAAATTAAGAGGTGAAGATAAAGCCAAAACAACGCTGCCGTTCATACAGGGTCTGAAGGAAAGCTTTTTGTGTCTGAAAGTCCGGCCTCTCCCCTCCTTACCTGAGTTCTGTCATTTGAATGTAGTAAGATAACACCACTTTCTGTTAAATTTTTTTTGCTAAAAATTCCACCACCTTCTTGTATGTCTGTGTTCAGATAGATCACGGTATCCTTGGACTGCTTCAGTATTACACGGAGTGTAATTTTTTTCAGCCTGTTGAAGATATAAACATTTGTGGATTGCTTTTTTGTTTTCAAGGAAAAATATGTAATTATAAAATCCAGGATAAGCAATGATTAACATTAATAAAGTGCTGCTAGTTGCCTGAAACCACTTTTATTACAGGTACAAGTTGCTTTAAATGTGCCATTGATTTATTATTATTAGCTTGTTTTGTTTTTTAATGGGACCTGAATTACTGTTGAATAAACTTCATGTTTCTGATTAGAAAGAGGAAAGCCGCCAACTAACCCAAATCCAGTATATAGCATGGCCTGATCATGGGGTTCCTGATGATTCCAGTGATTTCCTAGATTTTGTGTGTCTTGTGCGAAAGAGGAGGGCTGGCAGAGAAGAACCTGTTGTTGTTCATTGCAGGTATCCAATTTTTTCCAACTTCCTTAAATAATCAAATTGAACTTAATTTATCATAAAGTAGCTTTTCTATGCTTTGTTGTTGAAGTGAACATTTAATTGTGTCTGTTTTGGGGATGACAGGAGAACTCAACATGATCTGTGCAGGGATTTTGTTATTTCAGGGTTTTTAACTGTTAACAGTTTAAATGCTTGTGCTAACTGTTTATATAACAATTCAGGGAAATGGCAAAAGTTACTTAAGAACCTTTTCCTCCTGGTGACTGTTCTACAAAACTACAAAATAGCTGTATAAATAATCCATAGTGGCAAATGTGTGTGATATACAACGATCAAATAAAAGACACTTTCCCTCAACTCTGCAGTTTTAGGTTGCATGATATTTTGATACATACATTAAGATGACATATTTTTCTCAGCAATTTACTTTTGTTATGAATGAAAATAACTCTGGTAATCAGATTTTTATGCATGCCTAAAATGTGTGGGTTTAGGTTTTTTTGTGCAGTAGTTTTTAATAGCGTTCTACGTTCCTGTAGTAAATTTCAAAATCTTAATGTGTTTGAAAACCTAATTAGTAGACTGTAATAATGTATAATGCCAGATACCTTCACACGAAATGTGCTGAGCCTATTCTCGGTGAGCAGTTCTGCGAATAAAATTTGACCTCTAAATTCCCAGTTTCTCCCAGTTAGTGTTCCTGAGTCATGTGTGCATTGTTCTTGTTTCAGGGAGAGGCTGAAAGGTTTAAGGGATAAAATAATTTTAAAGACTGTTTAATCTACAAGCAAGTTAGACATTTACTGAAGAAAATGAAAAAAATAAGTTTTCTCTTTTTAACATGTTGTGGACCAGAAATTGTATTTAAATAGTTTTGCTCTCTCTTCTGCTTTATGCTGGTGAGGGTGAATCTTTTTAATTAGGGAAACCTGTAGCAGAATGCCGCTTCCTTAAATGATACTGTTCCTCAACTTCCATTGTTGATGTACTTCTGGTTAATATGGTTATGAGCAAATTGTGAAAATATCAGCCAAATACAACTTCTACATTAGAAAGAATTCAAGTCTGCAGAGGCACTGGAACAACACCTTTGGAGGCTATCAACATTTCATCTCAATGAGGCATCAATTCAGTTCCACACTGATAATTTTCAATACCAATATTTTTAAGTTTTATGTTTCATGGAAGAAAAGAGGGACTGTCACACTTCAACATAATTTACTTTATTGGCCTCGGTGGCTGTTGGGAAGTATAACCAAATTTCACTAGTGAGTCAAGCTGAAGGAGCCCAGGGGTTCCTCCGTATGTTGCATACACACTATTTTAAACATCCATTCAGTGTAGTAGGACAAGGCATTAGAGCAACAAAATGGTGAAACTTGTTTTCAGAACTAAGCCACTAGCTTTAGTATGGGGAATCCAGACAGCTAGTAGAGCAGACTTTCCTTTTTACAATAGTGGTTTGAAAACAAAGCCAAAAAACAGAAGTGATTGTAAAGCAACAAAAATCTCAAGAAATTGGAAAGATTTTTGTTGTGTTGAACTACTTAAAACACTGTTTTCCAAGCTTGTGTTCATGAGTTTGTTGTTATTTTTACAAATCTTCTACTGGTTTAGTTGAACAGTTTCTAATTCTTGTTCTGGATGAGACAGTGAGACATCCATCCTGTCTGTGCCCTTCATGATTTTCATGTCCCGTCTTAGTGTTCCCCTCCATCAGTCAGTGTTTTCTTTTTCCAAGCTGAAGGGTCCTAGCCTACTGATACTTACCCTATGGAAACTACCATGCTTTTCATCATTGCTCTTGCCCTTCTCCAAATCGTTTTGAAGTTGTAAAATGAGTCATTAGGTTCTTTGACAGATACTGTTCTTGTTTGGATTTGATAAAGCATTCTGCATGTAAATTCTGTATGTATACATTCTAGAAATATAAAAGGCTATTGAACAACTTTATATAATCAGCATATTTACATTTTGTCATAAAACTATCATGACATCACTGAAGTATATAGTAGCTTTAATGCCACCTTCTGGACAAAGATTAAAAGTAATTCGGCCAGACTTAATTTGAAGTAATGCTTCAAAATCAGAATAATTAAGTTTCAAGTTCTGGAACATTTATATTAACTAATTTAGAAGTGAACGTTTTCATTTATTGACTGAAATACTAGTTGCATGAGTTGAGATAATGCTGGCATTGAAAATAGGGATTAGGCCCTGTATTCAGGAGAAACATTCTTTTTCTATTTCAAAGTGCAACATAATTTTCTTGAAACTGATTACCAAGTTTGAGGTTAAATATTCAGTCTTTTGAGGATTGCTACTTTCTGAAAAGTGTATGTATGTGTAAAACAATGCAGATAAATCTTTAGATTTGTTTTATTTTTAAACTAAAGACGATTCATGTAAGCTGTCTTCATAATTTTGTCATTCTGAGCTGTTATGCTGTGGTTCTTCCTTTTCAATCTATACAAGTTTGATCTCTCTTGTGCTTTTTAATACTAAGAAAACTACCATTATTGTCATCCTCCAAAGCATGCTAGTAATGTTCCATCACTTATTCTGAAATACGAAGGTGTGGATCTCTTCAAGAGTGTAAACCTGGTTTTATCAAATCAGCCCAACATTCCAGCAACGGTCAGATTGACTGAGTGCACAGCATGTGCTGGGTATCTCTGTGTTTTGTTATTGTCTAGATATATGGCTTATAATATGATCTGAATAACCATCTGTTTGTAAATTCTGCTCGAGTCAATGCCTGGGTTAAGACAGTCCCTCTTCAAAGGCTCAGTAATTTTGCACTGATGGAGTTCTGCTATGCTGAGGCAGGATGGAGGCTTCCAGTGGCACAAACACAATCTGTCTAACCTCTGCCCTAATATTATGGGAATCATAACAGTCAATTGTGAGAATCCTTGAGGAGGAACATCTTTAAATATGAACTATATTCCAGACACTTCGTTTCATTTTCCATTTTGGTTTTGTTGTTATTTTTTCCAGTGCTGGGATCGGACGGACAGGAGTTCTTATTACTATGGAGACAGCGATGTGTCTCATTGAGTGCAATCAGCCTGTTTATCCATTAGATATTGTAAGAACCATGAGAGATCAAAGAGCCATGATGATCCAAACACCTGTAAGTATTACACTTGCTGTTCTGTGTTGCAGAAGAATGATTTCTTATTATCTAGTCATATCACTAGACAGATTTTTAATATACTTGCTGATGATGGTATTTCTAAGAGGCCACCTTTACCCAGCGTGGCTGTAGCCTTGGCTCCGGGCAGGAATAAATTGCTAAGAATATTGGCAAGGAGCAATTCTTTGAATTTCTGCAAATGAAAAAAGCAGCAGCTGTTTCAGGGATACTTTGTAATTAACATCAAAAAGGATGAGTTTCCAGTAGTGTAAAAAGTACCCAGTGGAGAAAGCAGGAGCCTAATTCCAGGTGTTGAGAATGGGAAAAGTATGGGAGTAGTATAAAAGGTGAACATAGAAAGATTCAAAGATGCATGAAGAACATTCAGTGATTTCGTGTTGCCTTAGCTGTAATGAAAACAAGCCTTAACTCTGCCCTGCAGTGACTCAAAGGGAAATACTCAGTGAAATAATATTTTTAAAAATCAGTGTAATCAAATCTGATGCAAGATATATCAAAGTAATTTTAAGTGTATTTAGTCTAAAGAAAGTAACTCGCTATCAGGATTTTTTGGTATTCTCTTCACGTTTGATGTATCTTCAGATGCTAGAATTTTTCCTGGATCCGTAATTTTTGGTGTTTTTTAGAGATAGTTGTGGTGTTGCTTTAATATATTTAATATATTTCAAAATTGTGTAAGTTTTAGAACAGATTTAGAAACTTTTTGTTTATCAGTCAGGTTGTGTATCTGTGAGAGTAGTTTGTGGTTTACATTTTTAGAAAATACCTAAAAAGGGTCAAAAGATTGAGTTATGTTTTCTTTCAAGGAAAAGCTTTTACCAGGTCCAGCTTTTTTTTGAATTCGTAATTAGTTGTATAATTTTACTCATAGTATATAGTGTTTAAAGATAAAGTATTTTGAAGGAGAAAAGCACTAGATACTGAATCAAATCTTTTCCACAATTACCTGAAGGTAAAATCTGACACAATTACCTGAAGGTAATTGTTATCATTGAAATTATTTTAATGTGTCTGCTGCTGTTCCTCTACAAATTTGAAAAAACCTTTTACGTTCTTCAGGGAGTATTCAGACTAACAAAAAGGATGTATAGGCCTCCATTTCTAAGTCACCTGGCATTCAGTGCTGCAGTCCAGTATTCAAGTTCCACAAAAAAAAAAAAATATTATTCAGCTAGCACATGAGATGAGGAAGATGATGATACATGGAAAACAGTAAAGGATGGCTCTTGCTATTTGTGGTGGTTATATAGTAAGAATAGCATATCTCTCTAGCATACATACAGCAGAAGAGAGTATTAGTAAAGGTAAGAGGTGCAGTGGTAAGGATTTTAACTGTGTTATTTTCACATTGTGTGCTGAGTATCTTCTGGCCTCATCAGAGGGAGAGGGGTTAATAAAAGACTTGCAGTGGGTTTTTTAAGATTTCACAAACGCTATCTGTTATAATTTCTCCTTTGGCACTCTTTTCTGAATATCCTGGAAGATTCACTCAGTGCCCACGAGATGGCCCTATGCACAGGAGGCAAAATAAGTTTTACACAATTATGTGTAAATTTAACTGTTTGAATATACATGCAACAAAACGGTAAATGATTATTCTATTGCTGCGTTTGTTACTGTGCCCATTTAAGATCTGACACTGCTAATTACCACATAGAGACGGATATTGCGTGACACTGACAAGGCGGGCATGCTGGCTTTCAGCCCAGCATATACACCATGATGTGTTTGTTGTGGTGCTTTATAAAACAGCGATGTTATTTGATTTTATTTTCATTATATTCTAATTTGATTACTCTTTTTTTAACTGTTATTTGTTTAAAACAAAATATTAGTGGGCTCTGTGTATGCAGGTGCTACATTTGAATACATTACAAAGTTAGACATTATGTAATGTTAAGAAACTGGAGTTTTTTAAAACATGAAACTTTTTTTTATCAAATTCTGAGGGAGGTATCAGTAACATGCCGCAATTAATGTAAGTATGAAAAAGTGCTTTGAAACCACAGCTTCTAAATTCAAGTGCATGGAAGCCTCAGGTCAGTGACACTTCAGCTATGAAATGAAGTGCAGAAAATTGCTGAATAGGTGATGTTGTAATGATAGTACTGGGTTTGTGGGTATGACTTTTGGTATATATCTCAAAGTGCTGTTCATCCCATTCTTCTGTTGAGAAATGAGATGTTTTGATATAAAAGATTTTTGTGTTTCCTAAGCTAACTTTGAAGCACAGTTCTTGGCCTGTTAGAGCAGGATGGGGAAATCATAGAAGCTTTTTCTGCTTCCAGTGACAGGGCTCAGTTACATTCCTTTTCAATTTACTGAATCTTCATTCCTTTTCAGAGTCAATACAGATTTGTTTGTGAAGCTATTTTGAAGGTGTATGAAGAAGGATTTATTAAACCTTTACAAACATCACTGCATAAGTAAAGAGAAAAACCCCTAGGATACCTGTTTGAGGAATCCTGTCCTCTACAATGAACTGGCAGCATTCTTTGTGCCATAATACTGCTTGCAGGAAATGATAGTGAAGTACAGCAAAGAATTGACAAAGGACTTTGAAAACTTCAGCACTGTTGCACTTTATGTTGAAACAAAATCAGTCTCTGAAACTCTTCTAACCTTCATCTGTTTGAAGACTTTATTTTCGTCCTTTGCTCCGAACAAACCATAAACTGAAAGAACTAATTGTGTTCAGGGTAATCTATGATATTTCATTGTAGTGCCATAACTGCGCTTCTGGTTGAATTGCTACAAACAAGGCTTGGAATTCTTTCACTCTGTTTTACACCCGTGTCTCTTAAAATGAAAAACAAATGAAAAAATACACTAAGCCATGGTCTTTTTCCAGTGCTAGGTTTATTTACTACGTACAGACTCTCACTGTTTTGTTTTTTACAACATTAGCAATATTGACAATACTAGATATAGATACACACTGCCTACTGATGCAGCACACTTTGACCTACACCCTAACTAGAGACCAGCTGGTTGTTAGAGGAAAGCTGGCATCTGTGTTAACCCAGCAGTAGCTGCATAATGCCCACTTACCAGCATCTTGTACAAAATAACAATAAAAATTAAATAAATTTTAAAAATAAACAGAATTTCTTTGACACAGATTGTGTGTCATACACTGGTGTATTCTGATTCATGTGATTTAAGATTACGTGATGGGAACTAGTGCATGCATTGTGTCTTAACCCCTTAAGTGCCTTGAGACTTACAGCGTACATCCAGTGAAAGGCACTCATGATTCTGTGGGGGTGGTATTGTCCTGTCATATTTATCTTAATGGGTTCAGATTTAAAAAAACGGCCCTTGGTGCTTGGAATGTGTTACCACAAGGGGTCCTGGAAATATCATTCCCTCTGTCCTTATACAAGTACCTGCGTGCTACTCTTGGTAGCAAAAGCACCTCTGCCAACTTAATGAATGAGCATTGTATGCTGCTGTGTTGTAATTACGTGAAAAAAGTATGACACATTCCTTCATTCCTTCCAACTAGTAACTTACTAGCAGCTTACTGTGAAATGCTGGTAGGCCATTAGAAGCAGATACTTTGCTTTATCCTTTTATTGAGAATAGCTGTCTTACTTGATTGGGACATAACTCTTCAATAGCACTGATAATTAAGTTGAACTTACAATCAGATGTGATTTAATTCCATTATCTGCTAACCAATTACTTTTTAAGGCCTCATAGTTGATTTCAAGCCATGTTCGTACAGGTCTGCCTTTTTTTTTTAATTGTCCGGGTGAGGGGGAAGGGAGGAGAACGCAATGAAGTGGTCCCAGAACTTTATATTAATTCTGTAATGACCCCAGTCACCGTGTGTTACGCTTGTGCAAAATTGTTCCAGTTGGTATGGTATGGGTTGCTTCATTTAAGTAGGTAGAAGATTCGTAAGAAATGTCTGTCTGATACAGTATCTGAGCTCATTCTAAATATACATAAATGTTCCAGTTTTTAAATATTTTTTCAATATAGGAGAACCCAAGTCAGAAGCAAGGTATCCAGTGAAATATACTCTTAAGAGAAAAATCAGTCGCTTCTTTGACTGCCCTGTGACAACATAACTTTGTGCCCTCTATTTAAAAGTTTTAATTTATTGTATTGGATTCCTGAAAATGTTTATCCAGTGAATTTTGTTGTAAGCTATGTAGAGCATAGAATTAAAATGAAAAGTTCTACGCTAAATAATTTTTAACTATTGAAGAATTATATTGTATAATATACTGTGTTTGAAGGACATTTGAAACAGATCAGCTATGAACCGTTAAGTGAAAAGGGATTCAGGCAAAGTGAAATCCTGGCTTATGACTTAGTAATAACTGTGAACCACAATGCCAAATGGAAGATAGAGTTTTAAATATTTTTACAAAACAAGATAATAATAGGTGGCCTGTGGCCCTGTTACTTATATTTCTAGATTTGATGCTTGAATCAGTGATACTTAAATTAATGATGCTTATCCCTCAGTGAAAAGTGAATCTTACAAGAACCTCTGGATCCGATAAACTGAAAAAATAGTAAGGTAGCTTTAATCCCAGTTTTATTTAAAGCCACATGCAACAAAAGCAAATTCTTTGTTAGGAAATTATAAGCTTTAACTTCAGTGTGACAAGATTATTAGCTGAGATGCTGACTAGTTGGAAGGTTATTTTAAACTCAGCACTTAGTGTCTAAAATTTAAAATAATCAGCCATTATACTGAAATAAAATTTTCATAGTCAAGTTGTAAATGAAAATAGAATTTGCCCTTTTTTCTGAGGGAAATCAGAAATGAAGTTTATAGCAAGATTATATAGTGTCAGTATGTCACATATTTAAATATTCTTATGTAAAGTTGCCAAAGCAGTTTGAGTTCAAAAGACCCATTTATACCACAATTAAGTGTGGGATATTTATTGGTCATCTGTCCTTAACTGTTTTGATTACAAACACTGGCAAGAATAATAGGTCTCATCAAAAACTTCCTCTGTGCTTAAGCTGATTTGTAGTGTTTTAACTAGTTGCACTTAGGAAAAAATGCGAACGAAGTACCTGTTCCTTAGATAATTGACCATCAGTTACTCATTTGCTTTTTGGCTAGTCCAAAGCCAGGACAGTGGTAACCAAAAGCTGATTGGGAAAGAGAATAGCATGGAAGCCTTTCTGCACCGTAAATCATGCATTCAGATGTTTCTGCCTGTTGTGGTATAAATGGCCTTTGAAATATTTTTATACGGCCAAAAAAAAAGCAAAACTGCTAAATATTTTACTTTGGGTTATGAAGATCTGTATCATCTTTAAGAGTTTTTTAAAGAACTTTTTGTATGTTTCATGCTGTACAAAACATGAATGTATCTTTCAGACATAATGACTTATAGACCTATACGTGATTGGTGTTATGACTGTTGGATTTTGTGAATAATTATTTTCATACCATTTGATTAGGAAAAATGCTGGGTGGGTGTGGGAAA
>NW_010410958.1:0-5798 GCF_000710305.1 Buceros rhinoceros silvestris | reverse complement strand
AAGAGTATGTTTGTAACACTTCCATGATACAAATCCTGTTTAAAAAAAAAAAAAATTTCATTGTAAATAAGAGCAATACTATGACAATTTTGTGCCAACGTATAATGTTAAGACTTTTGTTTTCCTTTTAGGTTCAGATTGAAAACTACCACTACTATCTCTTGTTTAAAGTGAATTTAAAGGGGGTTTTTAGTAGAAAGACATGGGGTTGTAGCGGGGGCTTTGAGTGTTTTGGGGCATTTTTTTATTTTTGCTAAATATTAGATAAGATGCAGGTATCGTTTAATATAAACCACCCACAGATTGTCAGCCAGTCCTCTTTAAGAAATACTGATTTAGATATACCAGATAACTGAGAGCTGAAGAATTCCTTTATCCTGAATTTGGAAGCATTTGGTATTTTATATAACTTGCAAGTCTTAAACAGTAAAATACTGCTTTTATGCATTTTGGTTTTATATGTTCTCTCTCAGTTATGAGAGAGGCAGCCTGATTTTTTTTTTTTTCCTCTCACTACATTTAATACTTGCTGATGTTTCTTCCACAATTCTCTGTTAGATCTTGAAAACTAACGTCCCATATAGATGAAGCAGTAACACTTCTTCTGGAATATCTGATTACAGTCTGGCACACCATCTATTAGAGGAAGGGTAAGAAAGCAGGTGGGAGATTAAGGAATGTGAGGAGTTTGTTATGGAAGCAGCGTAGCTGGCAACTTTCTGTGGAGACCTTGCAAAAAGATTTGTGGTATCCGTGGAATAGCCGACATGCAGTGAACCTGGTGTGTTGCACTGCCCAAGGAGATGGGAACCAGGGAAGGTCTGGCATAGAGACACTGGGGCTCCAGGTATGCTGTGGAGCTGAATTATGTGGTATTTTTATGCTTCTGCAGTGTGTGTGCAGGTTTGTGGGTGATGGTTGATGGCTCAGAGAAATAGCATGAGCATAAAAAACTCTGCCGATCCACCAATTTCCAAGCAAAAGCAAGTTGTCTGATATGTATGCTGTAGTTTTGACTGTAGAGCAGTCAGTCAGTGCCTATGCTGGTAGTATTCAATGCCTATGCTGGTAGTATTCAAGACTCTCAGCCCAGAGGATAAAGGGAGGGAATTGGCTATGGTCTAAATCAAAATTTCACATATTTGAACTTCCACAAAGTACATGAACGATGCTGTCTAATGCACACATCTCAGGTCTCCGGCTGGCTGGGTGCAGTTGCTAATTTAAGTACCCACCTTTTGAACTCTTTTCCATTGCTGCTTTTTAGTCTTAGGATCTCATATCAAAGTCTGGTAGAAAAGTATTCATTCATTAAATGTGGGTGTAGGATGAAATTGCAGGGATTATAATTAGAGATGATTGGGAAGGTGTTACAAGAGGAAAATGGTTAGTTTGTTTCAGCATAACTCTTCTGTCCCATCTTATCCCATTGCAGTTTCCTTCTTTTGGTTTAGCAATCCGCGAAGGAAGCTGCTTTGTTACCATTGGATTCTGGATTTTACCTTAGTGCCGGTTGCTACCATGAGCATGTGTCTTTTCATAGGGCTTCTCCAGCTACAGGTTTTAACTGGTGCATAAGCTGATAAGCTGTAAACTCTGACTCTTGGCTTTGGCATGTTTTGCTCACTGGAGAGCTCAGTGGTAAAAATTTGAGATAAATCACTTTTTGACAAAATGCTGAAACTTTAGATTGAAAAAATTGGACTTTTGATTTCTTTGAACCAGTAACCTCATTTAAGAACAAGACAAAACAAAAATCCGAAAGCCACTAAAGTGTTTATCATTCTGGTCTGCTTAAAGTATAAACCCAGGGTTTCACGGACTGGCTGACAGTTTGTTGGTTGTAATATTTTGTACTCAGTAAGCTCACGCATTTTAAAGGGTGATTTTTCTTCAAAGTGTTTTGATGTTTGCATAGTAGCACTTTATCTCATGCTGACTACTGACTGAATTATTGGACAAAATAAATTGGGTTTGGAGATAGATGCTTAATGAGCTTCTATACAGAGATGATTTAGATAACACCCTGGTACGAATGCTTTCTGTTCTTCCAACCATTTCTGGTTTATTGTTTATGTGGTTTTAAGGAACTTTCAGAAAATATCTATTAATGAGATATTAATAGTTCTATCATCTCAATTTTCCTGTCTTAGAATATAAAGCTTGCATTTGGGGAAAAAAGAGAAACAAACAAAGGTGCAAATAGAGCCTACAGGGTACTTGTAAATTTTATCTCCGTGATTTCTCTCAACTAGCTGCAAATCAGCTATGTTTACTGTAAATGTTTCTGCTAAGCATTATTTTAACATTAGATCAGTTACCTGGAAATCAGTATTTTTTTTTTTACTTAACTTATTTGAATTTTGATAACTAAAGATAATGCACAAGAAAGTTTAAAGAAGTTGTCAACCTTTTACTCCTTAGGCCAGGGGCCTAAGATGTAAGTGAAAGGGTTAAACAGTTTACATTAAGCTGTTGTTTTCTTTAACTAGAATATATCCACAAAGACTAGGCTATAAAGGATACAGTGCAATTATCTCAGTACACTGGGGCACCACCGGAACAACCCGTAATAATATTGCAGGAAAACTAAGGTAAGAAAGCAAAGGTTTTGTTCTGCCCAGTGTATCCAGATTTGTTCTCCGTTTGGTTTGGTTCGTTTACCCAGTGATCCTGTTTTAACCAGTCAGTTTGGCAGGGCTGTTTGTGTAAGGTTTGGGGTGGGTTTTTTTTTCCTGTAAGAGGTGCTAATACTATGCATAAATACAAAGGGAAAGATATTCTTTAGATCATTATTAAGAATCAGATGGTGGCAATATCTTTTGCTAGTTACCTCTGGTAATTGATTTCATTTCCAGCTGTGGCTTTCAGTTGCCAAATTTCATCTGTTTCATACTGCTGAACAACAGACTGCATGTGTGAAGTAAATCATCTCGAAGTTGAGTAGCTCTTTCGTTATTTAGACTAACTTTATTATGGTTGGGGGGATGGGAAGTAGACTTTTGCCTATAAATTTGTTTAAAAGCACATGAGTGGGATAAAAAAAACCAACTAACAAAACCTAAATGCAGCATCTTGGCTAAACAGCCGGGTGGTTGAATGAAGATGATTGAAACTTGAAATTGGTCAACACTGGATGATATGAAAATAAATTCAGATTTTGTCTGCAGCTACTGTATGCTTTAAAGGGCCTTATGTATTTGTCCTCATTTTGATAAAATGAAAATTCTTGCCATTGAAATGATACACTAACTTCTACTGAAAACCAGCAGTTCCCAGGATAATTATACTAATTAACATTTCACAAGTCTTGTTTTAGTCTTAAGTAAAATTTCATTCTATTATGTGGAAAAAAAAATGCTGTTATGCATATTTTGTGGATATATTTAATTTCGGTTGACAACTAGTTGTCTAGGTACAGATTTGAACATATATATAGTTTACTTGTGGATCTTAATTGTTTAATTGCAAAATAAAGATGTGCTTTAGTAATTTAAAGCTTAATATTTTTTGTGATTTTCTTCCTACCAGACACGTGGTTTTCCTATGCTACTTTTATTCACTTCTGATGCCAGATAAGGTTAATCTTGTGTTTCTCTTTTTGACGTTGTATGCTGTAAATACAGCCTTATGGATTGAGCACTGGAAGATGCTGAACTGCCAGGAATGAAATTGCTTGGCTACGGAAGCAGCATGACAGTATCAGCCAAAGTTTTTTGCCTGAAAATACCTTCTGCAGTCTTTGCTCTAGTGGAAGAATAACTAAGTATCTTTTATACAGTGAGTATCTTGGAAACAGTGTTCAGTAGAGATCATAGTCTGATACAGAACCGAGGGCGTGAGGAATGCTGATGTGAAGAACGAACATTCCAGATGGGAGATCGAGAGGAAGTGTTTGCTGCCAAAAAGTGAGGGAATTTCAAGTGAGGACAAGGCATTTGGATTTCAAGTACAAAAAGATAAACTACTGGGAAAGCATTCAAGGACAGAAACAGAAGTGAGAAGAGGTATTAAATAGCAAGAGATTTGTTTAAACTGGCATAGGACGGGTGGATGGACAACACACAGATACCGTGGTTGCATGTGCATATACTTAGACTGTATCCAAGTAGCAGATCATGAGGAAGGAGTAGATGAATTACATGAAGAGTAGCAAGAGGCCAGTGTGAAGTAGGAAGAGCAAAAGTGAGCAGAAATGTTTGTGTCTCTGAAGCCAGGAATAACTGAGTTAATGGTGGCAACAAGGCAGCTTGTGAATGACAGAGTGGAAGGAAGCTCAGTTTGAGGAAATAGTAGAAGATGGGCAGAAAATTCAGGGGCAATCTCTAAGAATTGGGTAATTTTCCAAAATGCTTTGTCTAATAGAAGAATGTGGATTGGTGTAGACTTAATGGCAAGCAGGCTGCCATTTATGTGACAGGTTTCTGCGAAAAACCTAAGCATCCTTGTTATGCAGCTGGTCAGTTGGTTGATCTGTCCTGAGAATTGAGAAGATAGTTGTTTTTTCCCCTTTAAATATAATAAGATTTTTGTATGTTTCCTTCAGGAACTTCATTGCAAGATCCCACTTACGTTTCATGACAGATTACCAGCCACATGCAAAGTCCCTGCTTCTCCAATAAAACGTATCTAAATTCCCCCATTTTGTGATTTATGTTCCTGAGTACCTAAACTGAGTAAATCTGAATCTCTCCTTTCCCCTAAGCTTGCCTTTCCCCTTCTGTTTGTGGCAGGAGGATTACTCTGTTGTGAGCACAGGGGTGCTAAAATATACTGACAACATTAAAATCAGCCTGTTGCTTAGCAAATATTGGGCAGTTACGTGGCAGCAGTTTTTGCTGGTTTGTTTTTTTTTTTTTTGCCATTTCAGCAAATGACACGATGATAACTTGATGTCTCTGGGCACTGGAGCTGATTTTGCCATAGCAGCGTACCAATGTGCGTTTCATCCTGCCAGTTCCTCTGCGAGGCAGGTGAGTGACGGGTTATCTCAGCCCGGGTTCCCTAGCTCGGCGTACAAAAGTGTGTGTCACCGTTAGCAAAAGCAGTCCCCATAACAAGCCACAGGCTGGATTCCCAGTTGTCCTGGGATTTTGAAGGAGTCTGGAGCTCATTTACCCAGAGCAGTGTCGCTATTAGCTGGCACTATACTTTCCAAGCAAGCAGGGCTGATGTTCCCCTCTGTTTGTATTGCTTTTCCTGGGGTTTTCTAGATGGAGACCTCAGATACTAGCTTGAACACAGGTATTTACGTACTCAAAAAACCACAGTGACATGCAGCCCTCGGTAGTTGCTGTGGGCAGTGCCAGTGAGCATGGCCGCGCCCCTTGGGCGGGAGCAACAAGTAAGAAAACATTTATGCAAGATCTTACTTCTTATTACTGGGACAATCTGTATTTGTATTTTTAAAGGACATGAGAGTACAAACTGCATTTTGTTGTTATTTCGGTGTACAAATACTAACAGTGATAGTTTGTAGGTGGTTCTGCTTTATTTAACGTATTGCTGCAGTTACTCAGGCAGTGTTTAAAGAGACGATTTTCTCCTAAGCCTAATCGTTTAAGAGTGCGTTTGTTTGTTGAGGTTCCGTGTCACTGCCGGCCCGCAGAGGACTCACTGAGGACTCGTTGCCGCTCTGGCTGAGCCGCTAAGGGAGACTTCCACCCCGTGTTACCAAAAAGGCCAGAGATTCTGCAAACTAATTTTAAAGCCGTCCCGAAGGCGCACGACGAAGTGCCGTTTCGTTAGAGGGTTTTCTGTCCGGCCAGGCCCCCGGGCTCCGCGTCGCGGTGACCGCG
>NW_010410957.1:30293-54082 GCF_000710305.1 Buceros rhinoceros silvestris | reverse complement strand
TATTGCCGCGCCCCAGGGAAGCGCGGGCGGTGGCGGAGCCCCGTTCCCCGGCGAGCTCAGGCCAGTTTCCCGACTGGCCCGGGCTGGAGAAGGAGCAGGGCTTCGGGACGCGCGGGATGGTGCTTCGCGGCCCTGACGGCTCCTGAGCGGCCTGCCTAGGAGAGGGCGAAGGAGCCCCCAAAGGAGGCTCCGTTTTCTGGACGAAAGTAGCTGTCGGGCTTAAACACTGGCCACAGGTTTTAGTAGTAGAGAGACACGCTCTTGCACTGCTGCACTGTCTTCACTCGGCCACTCTCTTTTACGCGGGAAAAGTTACCCGACATCAAACACTCCAGGACACCTAATAATCTCACCAATAACGAGCTTGAATCTTCTCCGGTAGGACGGAAAATAGGTAAAACAGCTTTAAGTTTTGTATTTTCAAGCGATGTCACACTGGCCCCGTGGCTGGAGGGTACAAATGTAAACCCGTGGGCACCACTGAGTTTTGTTAACTAGTTTTGCTGGTGTTGGGAGATGGTTGTTTCCTTATAAGTTCTTGTCTAAAATCAGATGCTTTCGGTTGAGGGCCAGTCAGCCCCGGGTGCTGCCTTACCAACCTGAAGTGCTGCTGCTGCTGCAGGGCAGGGTGGGAGCCGTGCAGCTGGGCTGAGCTCCGCTCAGGGGCACGTATGACAAAAACACCTCTCCCAAATCCTGTTTTTCCACTTGCAAAGTATGCGCTGGTCATTGACTGGATAGTAAGTAGTCCAGTGACACAGAGCTTATGACTCAGAAGATAAGAGGTGGTGTGCGGCTCGCTCGGGTTCACTGTTCGTGGGCCTGTGCCTTCCTCAGAGGGGTCTATGCCTCTGTCATTTGTAGGACCTTGCCAGCTGGAAAAGCGGAAAGTCATGGAGCTAGTGAAACATTGTCATCAATTCATAAATTGATGGTAATTTTTCTTCCTGTTTGACAGTGCCTGGTCAAGTAATTTTTAGGCTTAACCTGAGGCAATAAAGAGTTTAACTATGGTAATAGACTTAAACACACTTAATCTTAAAATTATGCTGTGTTTTAAATGAAGGACAAGGTTTTCCATTAAAGTATCTTGAGTTTTGCAGGAGTATATTGGAGTCAATTTTACTTTGGTGTTAGCAGTTTCTTTTTTTTTTCCTGCAAGGTAAGACTGAATATCTGCATGTGCATTATGTAATAGAGCACTATGGATTTAGTCACTAATGCCATGTGCACATACACAGGAAGTTAATAATGTTGCTCAAAGGATGTCCTACAACAGAGTGTTTGTTTATATCTGTTGTTAAGCATCATCTAAGAAGTTGCTCTCTTGCCAAAAGAACAACAATCAGTACTCCTCAGAGTACTACGCACTTCTCTATTTACTTGCATCATACCAAACTACCTTTTCCCCCCCCCCTCAGGATTGCAGAACTTACGGAGAAAGCCTTGTTATCTCACTGGAATTACCACATCTAAACAACGCCCTGTAGCTTCCTGTTCCAAAATTAGACTCATCAAAACTACTGTCTTCAGATGATTTAAAAGCAACCTCCTGTTAGTACTAATGTGAGGTAACTGTGCTTTGCACTAGTGTTAGTTGTTTCTGCTTGGTTCAATCCTTGAGGCAGGGGTACAGTTTGCTGCCGCTAGCCACTTTATGGCTAATACATTTTCCAGATTTACAAATATCAGGTAATTTTTTTCAATCTTACTAATCTTTTGATCTGACGATTTCACTGACATCTCGTGAAATTGAGTTTCATTACTTGTGGTTACCAGCTCTTCTGTGTATGGAATGTTGATTAGAGAAAAACTCAGGCTTTGTCATTTCACACGTAAACCCAACTCATCTGTAGAAACAAAAATAACTTCGTTCTAGGGCTGGTTATCTGATTTTGTGAAGAATATACATAATCCGAGAGCCACTTCCTATAGCACCGGTCTTGGCCTGCTCAATCTGTAATGGTTGTCCTAGCAGGTCTTTCACTCTGTGTCTTGCCCGTAACCTCTGCCAGGAAGCCTTTGCAAACCTCCCAGGCATTTGCCTGATCTGAAGATGCCTTGGAAGAAGAGAAGGTTACCTTAAGATTTATTTCCAAAGAACAGGATCTTTAAAAGACATATGTGGTCTGTGGTTTGGCCTGAAGAAAAAAATACGGGGTATATAGCATCACAATGAAGGCTGAAAACTGTAAACCCAGATTAAAGTGTTCAAACGTGACAACTCAGTGATATGAGCAGCTGAGGAGCTGTCTTTCTACCTGTCTGGGAGTTATGAAGGTAAATGCTCCTTCTTCTCAGTTTCCTCTAATTCCTCTCCTTGAAGTAAGATACCTGTATCTCTTTGCCTGCCTCGGCATAACTTGCTGCCCCTTTTACCTAGGAGTTCTCAGCCTTGCCAGGAACAGCATAGTTCTCCGCATGTTCAAAGCAGCAAAGGAAGGACAAATAGATTTTTATTTGCTAAAAGCAAAGTTTTCATGGAGCAGTTACAACCTTATCATTCTGTTTCCTGTGGATGCCTTTTGGAAGAAGAGGGCCACAGCCGCTAGTGGATGGTGAAGCAGATGGACAAAGACAGAGCTGGGGAAAAAAGGAAGGAGGTGGGTGGTATTTGCAATGGTAGATAGCCGCTCTTTGATGCACACACACATTCGGTTGCTGTTACGAAGTTGGTAGGAGTATGAAAATAACCCTGGAAATTACGGTGCCCTTTCCTGCTTTTATTAATTGCTAGAATTCGTCAGTGCTCTGCGATGACTCTTTTTATTTCAGGTACAAGTTGCTGATGACAAGAACACTCGAGTGAGAAGCGTATTTGGGTGTGTTGTTGGTGTGGCCTCATCCAAGGGCGTGTAATGGAAGGCTATTTGCTAGAAGCATTTCATTGTTTTTAGTCAAACTGAAGAATGGGGTTTCAGTACTGCTTTCTGTCACGGCATCTACTGAAGCACGCATTCTGATCTTTATGTTTTTTCTTGCTGTGAGGATGTAAAGGTTCACATTTGTTTTTTTTTTTTAAATAAAGGTCAAACAAGTGAGACCTTATTTTCTCCCAATGTTTTCATACTTGCGCTGTGAGAAGGAGAAGGGCTACTTCCACCAGCAATTTTTCCTGTAAATAAGAATAATATTTTTGCAGCAAGTTGAAATTTTAGAGCCACAAACTGATATGGTATGAGCAGTCAATACAATCATGATTTTTTTTTTAAAGGATGAAATATAAAGCATGTATTATAAACATAGTTAACCCCTGTTTGATCTTCTTAAAGACTATAAAAATTGTGTTAGGTTTGTTTTCTTTTTGTGTTTCGTGGGGGTTTTTGTTTGGTTTTTTGGTTTTTTGTTTGGTTTGTTTTTTTTTTTTAAAGAAGCAGCAGTAGTTGCTCCAGTTCTAAGGGTATATTTAGAATGAGCCAGAGCCCAAAGAAGCTCCAGATTCTGTTGCGTAACTTCTGCCAGCCTCCCTATTGTGTGCTGTTTTCTGATGCTCTTTGCTTTGCAGGACAGAAGGGACATTAAATCACTGCAGCCTAAAGCGTTTCTTCCTATGGAAACAAATCAGATTCCTCTACAACCAGCCTGTTCAATACCAAAGATTGTTTCAGAAAGGAGTTTCTGTGGAGAATGTGTAGACCCCCCACAGACCAACCTCTGCAAAGGCCAATTACCTGGTCTCAGTCACCCTCAGCTATTCCTGTGGTAAGTGCCCTCTCTGTTGGTATCACTTGTTCCCTTCCAGTAGCAGCAGTTATTGCAGTATGGCTACATGACTTAAAGCACTACTTTGGGCAGTAAGGCACCCAGGTTTATGGAAAATGACAGCAAATATCCTTTAAAGCTCATCCCATTTCTACAACTGCAAAGGTTTCTCCTACTATGACTGTCAGCCGGGTGGTGTTTCCTTTTCAGATTCCCTCCACATAGCTTTATCTTCGATGTTTTTTGTCTTCTGGTAACATCTGTACTTATTTCGACTACACTTCCTGTAGATTGTCTAAAGACCTTTCTGTGTCCAAAGTCTGTTATGGTTTTTCATAACAGATCATAAAGATGATTTATAGATCGTTTTTCTTCGTACTAGACTACATTTGAAGAAACCTTAGGCGAAATGTTGTTTAAAAAATAGCTGTGTATTTTATGTCATGGATGCCGCTCAGTGTTTAATTCCGTAATGGAACATGCAGCCTATTGATTAATTAAACAACTTACTTATTTTCTAAGATTACTACAGTTTATCAGAAACACAAGAATATTTTATTTCCTGAATAAAGACTTTCAGGCTATTTAAGTGCATTGATCTTAGTATCTTGAACTGTAGACACTCACTGCTAATTCTTTTATGAGTATCTTTTCTTAACCAATACATAGGTCTTGAGGAAGTAACTTTTCTACAGTTTTCTGAGCAACCTCTTCTTTACTTTTTTTCTTCCATTCTCTTAGGTGTTTTCTTATTTAAAACATGCAACTGCAACCCTTTCCCTTAAAGCCAAATTAATTTTCTTCTGGAATAGCTCACACTGGTAGAATTGGAACAAGTAGCCTTTTATTAGGATCAGGTGTTAAATAGCTAGCTGCCCATCATCTCGGGTATTGAATTACTTACACATAAGCAGTGGATTTCTTAAGATTTTTTTAATAGTTCCTTGAAAGATGTAGTGATGTCAGAGTAAGCTGGATATTTGTTAGAATTAATTCTGTGATATTTTTAGACTAAGCATACCAAATGTGGGGGTTTTTTAATTATTATTTTGCATTTTTATGGTTTCCTCTCCTATTAGAACAGATTTTAGAGTTGCCAGTGTGTTAAATATTTATTTTAATTCCTGATTCAGTAGATTATATTATCTTCACTGAATTCTACTAAGTTGGGTTTTTTACTGTCCAGAGTGCCATTTCTAACTGTTTGTCATCATAACAGTAGGGGCTAGAAATATCTAGTCTAGTGTAAATGCTGAAAGCAGCCTGGCTGTAGCAGTATGTGGTATAGAGCTTTACATAGGCCTATCAATTACGGTGCAAAGCTTATCTTAAAGATAAAGCTTTGTGTAAGGTATGCTATGGTGTAGATGTATCCAATGAAAGTAAAGTAAGTCTTCTGCTGACAGGAGCTCTTCATTTCTCTAGCAATATTTAAATTTTATACTAATTGTATAAATCTGTCTTTACAATTTAATTTAACTGCTGAGATTCAGGTTTCATGGTTCACTATGTGTATTTTGAAACCTGCTTCTCCTTTACCCAAATTTCACCATGAAACTTTGTTTTGAATATTTTAAGTCACTTCTATTTTAAAGTAAATATTTGACTTACTGAAAAAAAACCTGAAATACCTTTCCGCTGTTTCTGGCAAATAGACATTTTCCATAATGAAATGTTAATTCCTTTACAAAACCTGTGATGTCCGGTTTTTTTTTTATTCTAAGAACAAAATAATTCGATTTTAAAATGATAAAATAGTGCTGGTTTTGTATGGTATTTTCCCTGATGTTAAATTCTGTTTGTCTCTGCTCTTTGGAGAGGAAGGAAGGAGAAAACTGGCTGAAGCGGTTTTTAAACAGGTAAGTGCCACATTCAGTTACACTATTTGACTCTTTCCAAGTGTGAATGACTGTGGTTTTGGCGCTCCTGACATATATTAGAGGTGTTTTATTCTATAAAACTGGAACATGTGGGTATATGGTATTGTTGTTCAGCTACAGTTGTCATTTGCCATATTATCTGAACATGTCCTACTTAATACTTGTGTTGCTGTTTGTACTCTCTTCTCAAAGGAAAAATAGCTTACTTTCATAAAGTGTTATATTCACAAGGAGTAAAACAAAGTTGGAATGCCTTCATTTTCAGCCACGGTGTGATGGTTGTGGTATTCCCGGTACTGACATTATCTAGGCAGTAAAAAAAGGCAGATGATTCTTCTGTTCTTGAAATCTTTCTTTTCAAGCTCAAGCCTGCGTGTCTCAGTGTTTCAGAATCAAGTTTCCCAAAAGCAACTTTTATGTAAAAACTAGGGGAGACAGTCATACATGTCCATGTTCCACTTCCTTTCCTTTCTTCAGCAGTGCAACCCTGAGTGACTAGGGCTCGCTATCCTGCATGCCCTTTGAGCCATCCAACCGAAGCCTTCTTGCAGTGTGGTCTGCAATGTCACCTGCACCAGAGATGTGAATTGGACCAGTTGCCTTGAGTGGCTCTTCATTTGACACCAAACTGCATGAACTTTACGATGGCCAGGATTTAGGAATTTCAGTGATTATCCAACGGGATAACCCCAGGTTATATGCTGTGCTGAGGGCTCAGGTTAGAAATAACTGATTTAGAGCCGGGAAGATAAGGTTTAATGACAGGTAATTGTTCTTCTGCAGTTTGTTGTCTTCTGTATCTCCACCTCTGTTATGTAGCAGCAGTTATGTGACTGCTCAGTTTCATAAACACGGTGAGGGTGTAGCTGGATTCTTGAAAGAGGCCAGCAGATCTGACAAACACAGCAAGAATTTAGCAGCCATTTGTGAAGGCATTCTGTTCATAATGATTTTTGTGTATGCACGCTAGATGCATCACATCAGGGCAAAATCTTTTGAGTGGCACCGATAAAACAAAAACATCTCTGTTTTTCACTTAGATCTCCATATAAGAATCCTTCATTAAGATGCTGTGGCAAATGTCATTGCCAAATTCAGCCGTCTACAGTCTAGGACAGGCATAAGCTATTTTAGTCGTGTGTTGCAGAATAAAAGAAGCAGCTGCTCCAGTATGTTATGAAGTGCACTATTGCTGCACTTGGCGTTAAAGGGGTCCTACAGGAAAGATTCAGAGGGACTCTATCAGTGAGCGTAGTCATAGGATGAGGAGTGGTCTAATGGAACCTGATCTAGTGGCAGGTAGCCCTATTCATGGCAGGCAGTTGGAACTAGATGATCTTTAAGGACCCTTCAAACACAAACAATTCTGCAATTCTATGATTTAATGATTAAAGCTTTTAAATATATGCCTCAGGCTCAGGCATAATTTGAAAGACAGTGGCATCTGTCTTTGCATAGCCTGGCTGTGAATGCAGTGACCCAAAGAAGCTCAAGTCACTAAGTCATGGAAATATGCTCAATTTGGTGCCTGTGCATGAGGGCAGGTAGAAACTGTCCGTTCTCGAAAAGACAGAGCTATATAAATGAATACGAAATCATAGCAGTGGAAAACTTACAATGCTTTAAACATGGGAATACCCAGAACCAATCGCACACACAGGAGAATTAATTGCGTTGCTGGTCATGCATGGTCTTAGGAACAAACAAATCCAAATAGGCAAATGCCTCCCCAATGGGCGAGTGCTTAAAAAGGTGGGTAAGAAACCATTGTTCATATTTCCCTTTGAAAATGTTAAAATTCTTCTTTAAAGAATAATTTCCAGCATTAGAGTGGATTTCCTGTTTCAGGCTCTTTCTTGCAGTTTATCTCATCATCTGTTTAGAAGCAGATGATTGTCTGTCTTTGTGCTCAATGCCAATAAGCCAGCTCATGAGGCTCCCTCCTTAGCCCATAGAGCTTTTTTTTGGATCATGACACAGAAATGAGTGGCTGTCCTCATGCACTTTGTTGGTGAACAAGTGGATTTCCCAAGTTTGGTTCCCCAAAGAGGACTGTTAGTATCCTTTTCCTGCTGTACGCTGTCTGTACAGCCGTGGTGGAGAGAAGGGTGTAATGGTGGGGAAGCCTAGATATTTGTATGGGTGGAAAAAAGCAAAAAGTTGGGGAGCTGCTGATACTGATGTCATGGTCTGAAAGTGGTGATTTGAAGTCAGTTGAAGGGCAGGAGTAACATTGTAGGGTTGAGTTTTTTCCACACTGCAGAGGGAAATAGGTTTTCCTCCAATTCTCTATTGTTTGCTTCCTTTCTGCTTCTGCCTTTCTGCCTTCACAGAAAAAACCCCACATATAACAGAAAGACACTTAGTAAGCCGAAATAATTCAAGTTCTTTTTTATTATTTCCTTAAAGGATGATTTATGCATAAAAATGTACGTATTTATGTGTGATTTTGTTGCTAATGCTAATGGGATCTGGGGGGCAGATCTACACTGTAATTTTGAACAAATACATTCACAACATTGCATTCTAATATATTTCTCTTATTATGTAAAGGAAAATGTAGAGAAGTGTACCTTCTAAAGTAAACTTACAATGATCTTGATTGTCTAATTTTTTTACTGCATTGCAAAATTAAAAAAAAAAAATACAAAGCGAAATGGTGGGTATGTGAAATACAAACCACACAACTGGAACACCCCCTTTTCCTGTCCGTGTAGTTTAGGAAAAATCATTAAGTCAAACAATACAGCATTTTCCATTTGGGTACATAAAATCTGCATTCACAAAACAAGCTAGCATAACTGTACCTACCTTGGGAACACTGGCTGTGAATAACTCCTCCATAGAATTTAAGAAATGTGGAATCAAACATCACTGGAGAAACATAGCTCATGCGTTTGTCATTCCCACATCCATTTTTCTGACTCATTTATTTTTACACTGCTCTTTTCCGAAGTGCCCAGAGTGCTCTCAGAAAGCTTAAACAAATGAGAGCAAATCCTACTGCCTTTTTTTTTTTTTGGTGGGCGTGGAGTGGGGAATTGGAGTGAGGTCTTACTGGTCCTCATAGGGCTAGATTTTCACATATGGGTCTTGTTACTACCAGCTTCAAATTCTCAAAGCTGTTACTACTTGTCTTTCCTATCATTGCTTCTCCTTTTTTCAATTTCATTGCCTTGTCTCCATCTTCTCTATCTAGGTAATTGGAGAAGTCATTTAGCTTGCCCTTGCTGTCTGCTGAGAGCCCTAGATGGGAGGCAGCAAAGAAATTCACCACGGCCTTAGTTGCTGGCACTCCCAGCTATGTCTAGTACTGTGGAGTCAGAGAGGAGACCACATTGAGATAAGACTCACGTGGAGGCCATTCCACCGCACCCTTGTAATGTAAAATGTGAAGCTTTACACTTGCCAAGATTTAAAAGAAGCTAAAACAACATAGTGGTATCAGATGTGGAGGAGGGATCAAAGTCATGAATGTGTTTATTGATGAAGTCTTGCATTACTACTGACTACACTGTATCTCAATTTTTGTGCAAAATCAGGCCAAACCCTAATGATTAAGATGTTTGTTATGCTTTAATCTGCACTGTGTTGAGTGCAGTGACAGACTTCAATAATTTAAAATCAGCTAAGAAAGTGGAACAAATCGTGTTGGTCATACCATATCTCAGAAGAGAGGTAAAGTTTATGGACCTGTCCAGGGCATTTCTACCATAATTAGATATTTTATTATAGATCGTCCCCAGTTCTAGTTGTCATCCGATGATAAATATGCCGGGGGGATCTTTTTCAATGTACAAAATACTGCAGAAATCGATAATTTCTTGCTTCCTGCTCATTAGGAAGAACTAATTGTGTGTACACTTCTGTGCTATTGCATACTATATACATATACTGCATATACTATATGCATTTGCTGTCTCAGTCCCCTCTCTTCAGATGCATCCGACTGGCATGTATTCCTATAGGAGACTACCATGTAAAGGGACACTAGGGACAGCTGTGCCCTGTGGTTTAGATGAACTTTAGCAGAAAAGTAGAGAAAGGTGCACTTAGCCTGTCTCCGTGAATATTCTGTGAGGGCGTGTGACTACAGGAAATGAGCTGTCCTTTTATAATTAAAATAGCAAAGTCCCACAGAGCACCACTACCTTTATTCTGAGTACGGAATGCAGAACACGATTTTTCGTTTGTGTAAAGGTTCAGAAGAGGACTTTGCACATTTTAGGCAAAGATAATGATTTTTATTGATACAAACAGGGAGACTAGGAGATGAGATTTCGGTTTGTGATCCTGAAAACATCAGACTCTTTTCCTCTTGTTCCTTCTGTAGTGACAGGTGAACTGTCACTCTTGAAACTTACAAAATTTAGCTCTAATTTTTTGAACAAGCTAAAATATTCTGGGTGGATTTCTTGGACACAGGCAACATGCAGTGGATGCCACATGCAAGGATGCAGTGGATGGGTTGAGCAGGCCTCAGGTTGCATAAAAGTAATTTCTGTTGTCCTAGATAGAGAACCAGGAAGGCTATGTTTCAGTCTTCACAGCTGAAGTTAGCACAGCTGAAAAACTGACCAAAACTTAATAGCAACATCTTCACAGAAGTTGTGTAGTTAGCAGGAGCGTGGAGCACATGGAGCCCCAGCTGTGTCTTGTTACGTTCCAATGTTGGGGTGATTGGGCAACACAAAACTGACACCACCAGAAAAACCAAATGTTTACAATGTGGTGTTTCTCTGATATGGCAACAACAGCAGCAACCCATTGATTTCCAGAGAGACAAAAGAGAATACAACAGAGACATCAAATCTCCTCCACCCCCGCACCAGCCACTTCCTCTTCTGTGCTGCTGAAGACCGCACTGAGAAGCAGGTAGGAGAAACTCTTCCTTACTGTCTTAAGCATAGCTTAAAATGTTCTGAAACACCTTCAGATCCACAGGATTTTTCTCTGCTGCATTAACTATACTTACCAGCCTTGGTGTTCACATCCTAAAGCTGGCTAATGAGGAGGAAAATTGAGCTTTGCTTATCTATTTGTCTTATGGTAATGAATTTTGTGCTTCAGAAGTAATGCTGGGCAGGAGAGTATGAAATATTGGACAAACATGCATCAGACTTGACAAGTTCTGTTCTGGCCCAGTGCTTTTGCAGTGAACTTTTTAAACTCGACACAGTGGGATTTAAAGAAAGCATCAGCTAAGCACACCAGTTCTGCTGTTTTATTGTCCTCATTTAACACCTTTAAACTTTTTATACAACTCTTGAAGATAGTCACATGCCTTGCAGCATTTATTTGTTTAGAAAATCAATGGCATGTAACCTTTTGCCTCTTTATTTAGCATATTCCTAGTTCCTGTGAGTTTCCAGGTATGTTTAAATACTGTGTAATTCACAGTATGCCATAACTGTCTTCTCTCCTGCTATCAGAATTTCTTCAGTGAGGCATTTGTATAATGATATAAGGGTTTTTACAAGCCTAAAAGGTGAAACTGATACACACAGCTAATGTTATATATATATATGCACACACACACAGTCAGTTATTCAGCTAGTACCACTGAAGATCAGAAGTTTAAGTTTACATCTGGGTCCAAGTGTTCTAGCTTATCATGTGGGAAAGTAAAAATCAGCACTTGATCACTTGGTCAAATTCAGAGGCATCTGGCTTGCAGAACCTTGATTTACTCAGCAGCATTAATTTTGGGTTGAACTAGTTAAGAGCTTAAACACGTTCCTTAGTAGAGAATGGCGGAGTGGAAAAAAATCATTAACTATACACCCTCACAAGTATGTTCTTTCAAAAGCTGAAGTAAGGCTTTTTTTTTTTTTTTTTTTCAAGGAGATGCATTTCGGTGTAGCTGTGCATGCATTACTGATTGTGTCTTCAAGTCTGTTTTAAAAAAAAAAAAATTCATTTGTGTTGCCATCCTCATTCACTGTTTGGGGAGTGTCTCAGAAATGCCTGCTCTTGCTGAAGTCAAGAGGAGAGCAGGTAACTGAAATCTGATCTATTCCAAACTGTGGAGGAGAGGTGCTATTGCTTTTCCATAGCAAACTGCTTTCTGCTAACAAAAAAATAAGCATAACTTATTTCCCAACTCCAATCACTGTATTCGTGATCCAACACGCAAACATTAGATGCTAGATTTAGTTACTTTCTTTGTCAAAATACAACTGTCTAGCCTGTCTGTTAAAAAACAAGCAACCAAAGGCCTGCTCAGGAAGGCCTGAGGAAGGAGGAATAGGATCTGCAGTGGGCACAGTATGTGAGCAATATGATCTAGCTGTAAGCTAGATTGTCTATAGAGAGTACCCAAGCACAACTCTGTGGTTCACATTAAGGGATTTCCTGTTGGAGATTTTCAGCTGATTTCAGCTGTAGCAATATGTGGTAAAGGAAATCAGTCTGTTGGTTAGGGCACATGCGCTGTGCCAGGCAGAATTTACACACAAGCTGAAACTTTATACGAAGCACATTTTCCACCCCCAGATAAAGGAAACGGTCAGCAAAGCGCACAGAACAAAGATGCCTATGACTCATGAAACTGATTAACGGGGTTTTACTAGCATGCCTAGTTTGAGTTGAATATAAAGGATGAAAGATGTCTCAGACCATCGCTGGTGAATAAAGCAAATGTTGGATTCAGCTGTGATTATGCTTGCCATTCATATTTGGAAGCTGATTTCTGTTGGAATTTATCATATCTGTTGTTTTTCTTCATAAAATCTTTTTTCAGTGTAGCCAGTAACTGTGGGCCGAAAAGAAGGCATGCACACATACAAGAGCCGTGCGTTGTATTTTAATAGGGATCCCTACAGCTTATCATTGGTGGTTTATGTAATTGTCTGGAAAAGGTCAGCATAGTTTCTGCTGTTAACAACTGAAGCTGAATTTTTTTTTTTTTTTTGCGCTGGACTTATAATCTTTTGATTAAATGCAGTGTGAAAAAGGAGCTGTAGCAAAAAAGGAGGCAATACCAGCCTTAAGCCATTGCACCTCTGTTCTTAAATTGTTGTGAATTGTACTAACAAAGCTAGCCCTAAATAACAGTTGTTTACAAAATGTTCAGATCTTTAGCTCTAAGGCCAGTCCCACAGTGCTTGGTTGGTTTGTTTCTATATATCTCATATAAATTCTGTGCTAGAACGTCTGTAATTTTGATTTTTGCTTTCTCTAGCACGTATGAAAACAGTCATCTTTGGCATAATTTTTTATGTTGATTGTACTTCTCTAATTACTTCTATAGGCTTAGCATAGAATTGAAAATATTTGCTTTGCTTTTAAGATGTAGTTGTTCAAAGCAGCTGACTGCTTAAATACATCTCAGAGGAGGATAGAGCTGAGGAAGGGTTCCTTCTGTTGGCTGAAGTTGGGTTCTGGTGTCATGAGGAAGATCAGGAAGAAAAATTCAATGCCAGCTTTTATTTGAATTAAAGAGCTTGCTGGAAGAAGGCTCTGAAAGAGATTTGGGCATGGCACATGGTTCCTGAGGGACTGGGGGAGGAAGCCAGCCCTTGTGTTGAATTGAGAAGGCATGCTGAGAGCTCACCAGCAAAGCCAAGGTGAGATTTTATTTTCTTTAGAAACAGGGAACCAGAAGTGACCACCGACATGAAGCTGCAAGATGAGGAAACTTAGAGCAATTGCAGCAGGGCTGAACTGGAAACCAGTCCAGGCAAGGCACTAGCAGAGGGGACCACCCTTAAGATTCTTCAGCACTTTTCTCGCTTACTGTTTGATATGTAATAGATGGGGTGCAAGGGCTTTTCTTCCAGTGTTCCTGGAAAAAGCACTATTAATTTCTTAAGTTCAAATTACAAGAGTTCATGTTGTTAGTCTCGCTGTCTGTGTTTGGGAAAACAGAGATACGCAGAGATATGCACAAAGAAACATAGCTAAATTGTTATGAAAAGATGGACTTCTTGACGAGCAATGGGAGCAACTCCTTAAACTCACTTTACAAGTAGAAGTTTCTTGTCAAAAAGATGAAAAAAATCTATCAACAGTCTCCCAAGCTACATTTCTACTAGGGGAGCCTGGGAGTGATTCACAGAATCACAGAATGGTAGGGATTGGAAGGGACCTCTGGAGATCATCTAGTTTAAGCACCCTGCTAAAGCAAGTTCACCTATAGCAGATTGCACAAGAATGCATCCAGGTGGATTTTTAATATCACCAAAGAAGGAGACTCTGGGCTGGGCAGCCTGTTCCAGTGCTCTGTCACCCTCAAAGTAAAGAAGTTTTTCCTCACGTTCAGGTGGAACCTCCTGTGTTCGAGTTTGCGCCTGTAGCCCCTTGTCCTGTCAAGGGGCACCACTGAAAAGGGTCTGGCCCTGTTCCTTTGGCATCTGCCCTTTAGACATTTATAAGCATTGCTAAGATCCCCTCTCAGTCTTCTCTTCTCCAGGATAAACAGACCCAGGTCTCTCAGCACTTCCATGCAAGAGAAATGCTCCAATCATCTCTGTAGCCCTCCACTGGACTCTCTCCAGTAGTTCTCTGTTTCTTGAACTGGGGACTGCCTCTCCAGGATAAACAGACCCAGGTCTCTCAGCACTTCCATGCAAGAGAAATGCTCCAATCATCTCTGTAGCCCTCCACTGGACTCTCTCCAGTAGTTCTCTGTTTCTTGAACTGGGGACCCCAGAAATGGACACAGTACCCCAGATTTGGCCTCATCAGGGCAGAGTAGAGATGGAGGAGAACCTCCTTCGACCTGCTGGTCACACTCTTCTTAAGGCACCCCAAGATACCAGTGGTCTTCTTTGCCATAAAGGCACATTTCTGGGTCATGGTTAACGTGTCCACTAGGACTTCCAGGTCCTTCTCGGCAGAGCTGCTTTCCAGCGGGTCAGCTCCTAACCTGTACTGGTGCATGGTGTTATTCCTCCCCATGTGCAGGACTCTACGCTTGCCCTTGTTGAACTTTATCAGGTTCCTCTCTGCCCAACTCTCCAGCCTGTCTGGGTCTCACTGAATGGCAGCACAGCCTTCTGGTGTGTCAACCACTTGCCCCAGTTTTGTGTCATCAGCACACTTGCTGGGGGTACACTCTGCCCCGTCATCCATGTCATTGATGAATATACTGACATGACTGGACCCAGTACTGCCTCCTGGGGAACACCAGTAGCTACAGGCCTCCAAGTAGGCTCTGCACTGCTGATCACAACCCTCTGAGCTGTTCTCAATCCACCTCACTGTCCACTCATCCAACCCACACTTTCTAAGCTTCATTATGAGGATGTTATGGGTGACAGTCCACTCTGTGGCTTTGCACCATCTGAGTATTGAGTCTGGTGAAGACTCAGATACATGTCTCCTGGAAAGTTAGGCATGGGAGATATTGCAGGATTTTTTGGGAGGTCCTATAATCAGGGTGACTGGGAATAAAACCATGCTGTGGTCTTGCTGTGGAGTATGTCTGTCCTTTGAGGTAAATATAGTCACAGATGCTCAAAAACTGAAGGCATCATTATTATATTAGGAGTCCATCTACATAAGTAAGGAGAAAATAGTATCTAGGAGACTTGCTTTGTAATTGCAGAGGCAGCCATAAAGAGTGTCTTTAGACACACCTGATATCGCATTCCTAAAATATTCAAAGAAATATGAATAGTGAACTGTAACGAAAGCAAGAAGTTTTATTTCTGGAAGCGGTACTCTGTCGGTGAAGGGAGACGCATGCCAGATTTACTTGTAGCAGCAGAAGCTGCAAGACAGCTGTCCCATCAGAATTAAGCTAGAAGTGAAGTCTTCGTTGCAGTAGAAACTATGTATTTGTTTGTGGTTTATTTCATCTTTCTAGCCCTGTTTTATCCCCAGATGGATTCAATAAAATGGGTTAATTATTCATATTTGAATCGTGTTTCATAATGAGTATAGCTTCCTGGGAACAAGACACCAGTGCGTACCTTAGTTTCACCTAGAGACTAACAAGCCTATAAATAGGGCAGGCAGTCATACTTTACCTCCTCTGAAGTTTGTCTTACAATTATCAGGCATTTGCTTGTATGTGGTGACAGTGGTGCAAAGGACACATAAAAGTCTGTACCACCACCTGCTGCACATGTGAAGAGGAATATCCTTCAGCAGATGTTAGTCAGGATTGTCGCAGGTAACACAGAATTGCACACACCTGACAGAGGTGCTGTTTCTCCTACCAAAACCAGAACTTTCAGAAAAACATGGAAACCTAAAAATTCAGTGTTGGCAGGAGAGGGCAGTCCAGAGTTTGTCCCAGCAGAAAATTTTCCTTGGGAAAGGAAGAAAAAAAAGAGGGCCCTTGACTGGGGGTGCAGTTGTGGGAAGAAGATTGTGTTCTGTGGTCCTTCAGTGCCAGGGATAGTGATGCAGTGAAATGCAGAGTCCTGCAGGGTATGTAGCAAGTGCCATTGGTCATCTTGTGTTGCCTCCTCAATTTGTCTCTTTGTTCTGAATGAGTTTGTGTCCCTTTGTATAAGGGAACAAGGCGCTGGACTCTGCATGAGAAATAGGGAGGATCTGAAATTAGTCATGACACAAAGTGGCTTTTGTGTGATATAACCAGCTTATCTGTGATTGTGAAGACAGCACTTCAGCTGTCCTAAAACTGCCTGCTGGGAATCAAGTGCTGTCTTTTGTTAGAAGATCAAATGCTAAATAAGAAAAAACAACATGTCAAAAAAATTACCCTCTGGAAGTGAGTGAGGGTATGGCAAGATAAAATATCAGAAAAAGGCAGTCTTGTCAAAGTCAAACTGGAAGTAATGCAAGGGTGTGAGTGGCGAGTGTTAGTCATCGGTGTTTTTCCCTCTCCTGCTACATGCCCCAGGCAGATCCTGGCTGCCTGCTTAGGCCAGATGCAGCTGTGCGGGGCAGGGCACAGTCCCCAGCTGTGTCTGTGGAGGGGTCTGAACTTTCTGGCTGAACAAAGACTGAATGTTCTTCCCTTCCTCCAGAGAGCTTCGCTGAGCAATAGAGCAACTTCTGAGTATATGTTCTCCCAATAGCATGGAGGATCTATCCTCTTACAGGATTTCTGCATGCTCTGGATTTGTTAGAAGACTTCAGAGCAAAACCTCAAAACCTCAGTCAGGAGTGAATATTCCCAGAGTCGTAGCTGTTACTGACTAAATGTCTGCTGAATGGCACAATGCCAAGCACTGCAGTTCATGTTGTTACTCCCTTGGGAGGAGATTGGCTCCTTTATGCAACAATACGAGTTTAATTTTATATCAGCGTTAAGTCTTTGAGAGGCTTTTAACAAGCAGAAACCTGGAGTACTACACTGGTTGACTGGATTCTTACTTATCGGAAGTGAGAACAGCTGCTAATCTTTTCCTGGGTTATGTTTTGTTTATTCATAGGGGCTAAAAAGACCAGATATCTGTAATTCACAGACCATCCGTTTAAGACTGTACACTCAGCTAAGTCCAAATAAATACGCTTAGCTCAGAAAGTCTTGCCAGACTGAAGGTGCTCTTTCTTTCCCTGCTGTCATATTTATGTATGGCAAAGCTCTAGCTTCTACAGCACCTATGGTTTGTAAAGCATCTTACTGTTTTAAGTCCCTATCCCTGCTGCAGGTATCCCATCTCTGAGGAGTGCTGAAGACCAGCATAGCTGCAGAGCAGAGGCTTTCTATTTTCATTCTTCCCAGACACCACCTGGGTAACAAAATAAATTTATCACCACCTGATAACACGGACAAATCACAGTTTTCCTTTCTTCACTTCCCCTCCACCCCCCCCCCTCCACCTTTAGATAACAGGTTTAGAAGAAAATCGTAAACATCTGTGTCCAGATGTGACTTGCCACTGAAGGAAGATCTGTTGCCCAGTGGACTCTTGATTGTATGATACAGCCTTTCTTCTTTCAAACTGGAGCTGAGCAAGCCTTGTGTATCTGGGAGGAGCATGCAGCGTGCTAGGCAGAATACAACAATGCTGCTCTTAGATAATAGGATATTAAGTAACAGCCTAGCTTCTTGGTAGCATTAGTAAGCCAAAAACTTGGTGCTCCAGGCAGGATTAGGCAATAGCAGCCCATTTCCACTGCAGTGGAACTGGTCAGATCTTTCAGTTCATGAAAAATCATGCTATTATTGCTGGGCCTCCAGCTCTTCCATGCATGCAGAGCTTTCTGGTGGATTGGTATTGTTGAGGCTAGTGAAACACAATAACAAATATATTTTGAAGCTACAAAGCTACAAGCTTTTATCAGATTTTCAGTACTAACAGCACTGACTCCAACCTTTTCTAGTCCCCTCCTCAAGATAATGTTCTTAAAATGGTATTCAAGGAAATTTCCTAAAAATGTGTTTATATAAATCTGTGTCTTTATTGGTCCTAACCTGTGAAATTCTAAAATATTTGCCTCTTACAATTGTACGAATCAGGGTAAATCTTAAATCAAACGTCCTGGGACCTGTTGCTTTTTTCATCTTATGTCAGTTTAATTCAGGAAAAAGCTAAAGAATAGTTACACCAAGTGAAAAGTTAAAAAAGTCGTGCTGAATAAGCATGCCCATCTGTCTTTCATTAGTGTGCTATGACTCAACAGATGTCTGGAGACCATCCCATTTCCTTCCTGCCCTGAAAAAAAGGTTTTCACAATTAGAAAGTAGCCACCTCGTTTTAAACTTAATTTTCATTTCTGTGCAGGAAATTCATTCTAGAGAAGATAACGTGGATGCCAGTTGCTAACTAGTTAAGGAAGAAAGCAGAGCAATAAAGTATACATACTTTCTTACCTTTTATCTTGTTCTGTAAGTTGCTTCAGTGCTGCTTCCAAAATCGTTCAGAAGCTAGCAGGATATGTCGCCTGTTCCTCGTAGTCTGTCTTCACCACCTGGATGTAGGATGGATGAGGAGCACGTTTCAAGGCTTTATAATGAAACTTCCCACAGAACAGCCATAGAACTGAAAAGTAGAAGGGACAAACAAGGGACATATCAGAGGGTTCGGAGCTTTTAGCCTGCAGGGGATGTCAGGGGAGGTGTTCCTCTTTGGCCTGTTTCTGTGTTTTGTGTGAAACAGTCGCTAGGTGAAATGCAGAATAACTCTTGGGAATAGTCCTTATGCCTCTTCATGAAGCTGTCCTGTACTACAGTAGAAATCTGTGCATTCAGATGGTCAATAGACCAGAAATATAAATAAATCTATTGTAAAAGTGGGGGGATGAGCTAATTTACAGTGATTCTACAGCTACATTTGCACAGAAAAAGAAATGTTTGTAAAAAAGAACTCAGTGATGATTAATAAGCAATAATTATTAATAATTATTAATTATTATTGGTTAACAAAGACAGTGTCACTTCATACATAGATATCAACATTGAAGAACTATTTAATAGTATGGTAGTGTGTCTGAGAGAAACATTTGGCTTTTAGCTGTGTGTTAAGAATTACAATGTGTTCCCAGGATGCAAGAGAAAGCATTCCATAAATATTTACTACAAATGCATTGTTAAGACTTGATTAATATGACCAGACAAGAAACAATTGTTGGTTGTTCTGTTTAATGTTGTGGTCCTTGTTAATTTACTCTACTTTGTTTTCCCGAGGTAAAAGGACACACAAAGAGAGTTTAAGAAGGTTACAGCAACAAAGCTATCCTTGCACCTAGAAGGGCTGTTCTATTTTTTTCAGTAAAACGACAGTGTGAGCACTCACTAGATGAGTGGCAAATTAGGACGATGCTATTGTGTAAGACTTTCTATATGGATATATTGAATATGTCAAGTGAAACAACCCACCATTTGACAGAGGTGGTTTTCAAAAAGATTACTGCACTCATATTGCTGGATTGCTATTGGAAGAGCCAGATGATGTTGATGCAGTTCCACATGTTAAATACAAAAAGCTTATTGGAAGGCTCAACAAATGTAGCATTTACAGCCACAGACTTGCTGCTGAGGCACCAGCTAAGTGAGTTTTGTATATGTTCGATGCTGAAGCACTGCAATGCACGCCGTAATACATCAAGGACATGTTAGTCTTGATGCCTCAGATGATACATATGCATTTGCAAATACTCAGTCCATAAACTAAGGACTGTTTCCTTTAGCCGTAGGCATATTTTTTATGGCAAATTTCAATGTGCATTTAAGTTTATATAGCAAGAAAATATTAATGCCAGCAGCTGTGTTAAACAGTTTGAGTAGCTTTTCAGATAAAGAGAACTGCTGGTGAAAATGCTGAAAGATGCTGACATTTGCTCAGTTGTAACCTTTCCTTCTGTGTGTTATGTAGTGGAACTTGAGTATTTGAAATAGCGTCCTTGGTTTTGAATGGGAGAAGGGGTAAAATACATTCATTAAAGATGATCAGCAAGTGTAAAATGTTCCTCACAGCTTCTTGACTACTGCTTACCCGTCCCTGCAAGCCATTCATTCCTGAGGCTTGTGGTTCTGTCAGAGCGATTCTTCGTTAGCATGTCCTTGACATTTAGCTGTTTTACGAACAGAAAGCACTTACCTACAGGACAAGTTTTGTGATAGCCTAGGATTTCTATAGAAAGAGGGTGGAAACAACTTAAATTAATGTGTGATATTCTCTCAAAATATTGTAATGGCTTTTCAGTATGGCATTTAGTATGATGCCTATCTACAAAACTCCAAGTTTTGTAACTGGGTGTATTGTTCTCCCTGCTGCAGGATTTCTTTGCTGGACAGTCAGCATATTGTATATGAATAAGATTTCCTTTGTACTGTCTTCCACAAGTACATTACCATCTCAAGTGTGCTTCACAGAGGTATTTGCGTTTGTGGTGGTACAGTCCCCCTGTCCCTTGAAGCCTACTCAGACGTGATTTCTCTCCCTCTCCACCCCCTGTCTCTGCTCCCTGGGCCACAAACCAGCCCAGGGTAAGTCAGGCAGGGATTGCGAAAGATGGTGAAACAGAACACCAAGGCCCCTCCTTGGTATGCTGGGCCCTGCTTTCCCAGCCTTGTACTGCTCTCCCTATCACTTGGGAATTAGTCACCACCAGATAGCCTGGTACATCCATACTTGGGTCATGATAACCTGGTACATCTGCACTCCAGTCAATATCAAACACCAGAAATAACAAGTTCTGGGCCTGCACAGCTGGCAGAAAATACCAGAATATTTTGACATCCGAGGTGGGCCTTTTTTTCATCCACCTGTCTAACACGAGTGTGTGTTTGTGGTTGTGTCTATGCATAGCACTATATAAAGGATATCCTGCAGTAAGTTAGAGTGAATCTTGCCGTCATCGAATCTGTAACAATTCTACTGAGTCATCGTGAAATTGGTTAGTGATTAAGTGCCACTAAAAATCAACCCATTGATCTACCTCTCACTATCAGTAAATCTTAGATTGCTGCCTAATCACAACTACATTGATATTTTCTCCTGTGACAGCATTCAAAACAGTTTTCCATGCTATTATCTTTAAAAAATAAAAATAATTTGAGTCTTCCTGGTAAAATACATACAATCTGACCAATAAAAGGCAAGCGGGCTACTCTTCTTTGTCCTACGGTGCTCAGAGCAGAAAGAAAATGCTGGGAAGAGTTGCCTTAAAACTAGCGGTGCCTGTTGGGCTACTGTTTAGATTTTAATTAAGGGTTCTGAAGCCAGTGGCTTCAGCACCGTTATAGACACCATGAAGGAAATATTTTGAAAAATGGCAAGGTGTAATTACTTCTTTAAATGCTAGTTGTACTGTATGATTTATCTTTTCCATGGAGCACATAGTGCCCTTGAACCATCTGAACTCTTACTGTGTTTCAGGTTCACAATGCTCAGGCTTTACAGGTGGTCTACTCAAGACATGTCAACATATGGCTGCTTGAGAAAGTGGTGAGTTAAAGTGTACGCCAGTGTCCTAAGAGTCTTCTGAAATACTGTGCCTCTCACAGATCCACAGAGAGGCATGATCATTGTGGAAGTAGTAGATGGTGGGTTTGCATATGAAGGCTTATTTCTCAGATCTCACTGCCTCCTTGGTGGAAACGTGAAATATCAGGGGTGTAAAATGAACTGCTTTTGAGAGAATTCTGAGACTGGCGCATTCATACTTCTCACGTTTGTCACTGACTTCACACATTTAATGAAATGCCATCTTCACATTCACTCACGTTATCATTCTGACACAGTCATTTAAAAGAAATTCCTGATGTGCTTTTTTATTATATTCAAGTCATTATTCATATAGACTAGATAAGAGCAAGGATCATCTGTGTGTGTTTGTATTTGAGGGAGAGTGTGCGCGCCTGCACTCACACACAGAGGGGAGTGTTTGGTAAATGCTCAGCACATAGCAATAGAAAACAATAGGTCTCTTTACTGTTTATAAGATGAACCCCTTGATAATGAAGCATCTGACATTGCAAACACAGAATCACAGAATTGTTGAGGTTGGAAGGCATGTCCTGAAATCATCTACTCCAACTGCTCTGCTGAAGCAAGGTCAGCCAGATCAGGCTGCTCAGGACAAGCTTCATTGTGATCATCAAATAAGTATTGGATTACTAAAAAAAACCACGGTAGTGGCTTAGAATCATAAGATCTTTCTGAGTGTGTTTTGTCTCATTCATTTTGTAGTTAGCATTCATGGTTCATGTTTTCAACTGCTTCTCTGAAACCATGACAATGAAGAATTGCAATTAAGAAAAAACCGAGAGATTCTCCCTTAATCACATTATTCCAAGAGCTGAAGATTAAGACAAAAAATATATACAGAGGTTTTTGAATTATGCAAACAGTGTGTCACATCTACTCTAGAGTCCACACAATGCTGCACAGAGTAGAACTAACAGCCAGCCCTTGAGCAAAGCAGTGGTTATAAATTAACTACCCAGGCTGTGAAGATAATGAATCTCATAACCAAGGATTTCCTCAGGCTTTGCTTAGCTCGGGGATGAAAGTCATCAACTGTTTTAAGAAGAAGCCACAGCTGATCTCAGCTACCATCATGACTTTATAAGGAAAGGGTCATTTGTTTATGGTTTGACTGCATAAAAAACAGTACAGGAGAGAGAAATGTTGATGAATTACTTTGAAATCTTAAAGTGTTGGTAATTATTTTTTGCTTCTCTCTTCTGGAAGCTTCAAATACTTGCTTATGCCATCTGCATTCCCATCACATAACTTCCAGTGATTCATACCCATCTCCTGTTTGACATAATTGTCATTTTTTCCTCCTTGTTTACACACCCTGAAGTTGCTTGCTTGTTTGAAATAACATCTGTTCTTACTCATTGTAAAGATCCTTGAGACAGGAGACTTTTTCCTCCTCATGTGTCCAGTGTCACAGGCATGAGGCATCTAGGTTTTCCAAAGGATCCAAAGTGGTCGGTCTTTTAGAATTAAATGGACAGGTAAAACTCCCAAGATTGAGTGACTTGTTTGTTTGGCGTTTTTTCCTAAGATTCTTTGATGGGCTTGATTTCAACTGCAGGGGTCAGGAGGGGTAATTCATTTAGAGGTTTACTGCTCTAACTTTTCTACAAGCATGCCGTACAATTTCTGAGAAAGCTGACATGGTTTTAAAAGTTCCCATGGTTACTATGAATTCCTTCATCTCACATTGTATTGCCAACAAATGAAGGTTCCTGGTAGGTCCTATTCAATGAGATGCTATTGACTTTGAAAAAGGCTTTTTATGCCTTACTAAAGCAGCCTGATCTGACTTTACAAGGTAACCTAGAGGAGGTTATTTCACTAATAACATGTTTACTTCTGGTAGGTTATTTCCTACTCCTATTTATTTGCAGATACAGAACCTGAATTTCTGTGTCTTTTCTCCTGACTTCGGTTACATTTCTTTCAAACAGAACCCCTCCAGATTGATACTGCTCTAATTTGTAACTCCACAATACTGAGAAGGAAGAGGTATAAGTGAAAGATCTGCAGATACACAATTTTTTTTTCCTTTTTTTTTTCTGTAGCTCTGTCACAGGACCTGTGCACCACTGAGTGTTCTGTTTGCGTGGGTACTTGCAGCCCTCTCATCCATGACTGTACTGTGGAGCTACATAACCTCAAGAGGCCTTCTAGGCTGAATAAGTGCACCAGGACACATAGGACAGAGGTGCATAGTCCAGATGAAAATGAGTTTAATGGCCACCAAGTAATTAATATTTCCTGGTGCCCAACATGGCTGAGATTAATTTGGATTTTATTTGAAGTGTTTGGTTTTGGTGTATAAATAGTTGTTGAAATGTTTATGCTCCCTGCCCCCCCACCCCCCTCC
>NW_010410957.1:28948-30241 GCF_000710305.1 Buceros rhinoceros silvestris | reverse complement strand
TTCCCCCCCCCCCCCCCCCCCCCTCCCCCCATATTAAAACCAGTCACTACTGGTTTTAATAAGCCTCTACTTTCTAATAGCTAATCAACTTTTATTTATTTACTTAGGTTCAGATTGTATCAAGTAAATAAATAAAAGTTGATTAGCTACTAGAAAGAGGTTATTCACCAAAAGACAACAGCTCTGTCAGAGTTGAATGAACTGGGGAAAATTAGAAATTATAATCAATAAACACTAACCTTCAATTTTAATAGTAAAATTTTACAATGAAATTTGTTATCTGCCCAGCAGAATTAAAAGATAACCTCCCATTGCTTCTGAAGGTGCCAAGATACTTAAAATCACAAGAGCAGAGTAGAAGAAAAAATAGACTTTGGAATTCCTGGCTTTAAGGAAGAAAACATACCCATGTGTTGCCTGACACCTTCACTCAGATTCTTTTCCATTATTTCTTGCCAGGAAGCTGGAGTCTGTGACCTAATTCCTGGAGCAGGGCCTTCACTTTTCCTATTAAGGATAACTAGTCCAGTAGAGGTAAATCTTGAGGAAGGTTCTTGAACCCTCATGGAACGGAGAAAGGAAGCTGAACAAAGCTCCTTTTCTTCATCTCCCCATTCAGAACACCTCCCATCTTCTCTCCTCTGGGCGGTGCTCCTGCTCTGCTTCTCTTATCAAAACTGCTTGAGTCTTCCAAAGTTTCATTTTGTTTCCACCTGACTTGAAGAAATAATCAAACTGGAAGCAAGAGCTTGAGAGAAAGAAGAGTAGTGAGCTGCTTGTGTCCTGGTGTCTCATCAAATATTTTGCAGTTGGATGTAGTGAATTCATTGAACCTGTCTTGCCCTTTATAGACCTAAAAACTGACCGATCTTGGATATAAGACAAAAAAATCCAGGCTGCAAATTGCAGTTGTTCGGGAGCTGACCCATGAGCAGTTCAGATCTCTGCCATAGCAGAGGGAAGACCATTGGCGATGGCACAACACCCCACTCAAAGCTAAGCCACCCCTGCATGAAAGCCACCTGGGTACAAGCCAGTTACTGATCTCTCTGGGCATGACTGTGATGGGCCTCTGATGGAGAAGGAAGGGACCTCCAGTCACACAATAAGGCTGGCATTTGTGGAGCCATGTGATGTGGCTGATCTAGGGGTGGAGATGCAGATGGTGACTTGTGACATAGTGATGGGACACAGCAAATCCCTGACATGAGGGTTAGCTTCAGTTTCCTCTCCAGTGCCCCTCTTTTCAGAGAGCAGGCAGTGGAGAGACAGATTAAGAGACTAGCTCTTTCC
>NW_010410957.1:0-28796 GCF_000710305.1 Buceros rhinoceros silvestris | reverse complement strand
CCACATCTCTTCAAGGGAGAACTTGAAGGGACCCTACATTTGTTGTCACACTTGTACTTATGGCTGCCTTTGGATTCTATAACTTGAACAGATCACCATTAGCATTGCCATAATTAAATTGATATTAATAGAAGGTGTTGCAAAAAGCATTATAGAAGTAATTTTTTCTAGCTGGTTGTGGCTGCGTAAAATGTGTATGTGACCTGTTCAGGGATCCTGTAGCATCCTGAGGTTTTCAGGAAGCTACAGCTGGTAATGTTAGGTTTCTAATCAGGAAACACCCTGAAAGAATGTTGAAGATAACAGAAGCATTCTGCTGGTGAAAAAAAAGCAACCAGCCGTTGCACAGAGGTCACATAATTTGACCATGTACAGAGTAGTTTGTAACAATCTGAAACAGGCAGAGCCTGACTATTTAGGACTTTGATGAAAACCGCTATTTGTGCACATACTCTTGCTTCAGCACCGGGTGTGCAGATATGTTCACTTGTTACCTTGTATTACCACATACATAAGTGTTATAACATCATTAGGGGCAACGAACGACTCATGCTTATGTCTAACCTAGGATCCTCCCCAGGCCTTTGCTGTAATTTGGCTACAACTGCCTGTCCTATGGATAAAATGAAAAAAACCTTTCTATTTACAGCCAGGTAAATTTTTCCTGAGCTGAAGAGGAAAACAGGCTTCCAAATTAGGTGATGACTTCATTGTCTTTGCATTTGTCGCCATTGGCAATTGTAGAGCCTACATGATAAATAATTAATGATGGCTTGTATGAGGAGTGAGGATGCACTGGAAAATAATCATGATTAATTTGCTTTTCTTTCACAAAAAGTTATTGCACTCCACAGCCCTGAAGGGAAAACCTAACAGGGGAGCAGCTGTTAACAAGTCTTTATACAAATCGCTTTAGTGGCCTGTTAGGTAAGGCTTTGGAAGAGTGATGGAGTAATTAACAGTTAAAATTTTGTAAAGCAAAATCTTGTTGTGGGAGAACTCCAGGACAAGATTAAGATATTGTACTTTGTTTTATAAATACAAAAGTTATGATTTTCCTAGCACCCATCACAAGGTCAGCACTTAATAAGACATGAAGTCTCATCTCAGCTGCAGCATGGGACCTGTAATAAGGGACTAGCAGCTGAGCTAGCTGAGATGTCTTGTGAACACTAATCCTAACTCTTTGGAGACGAGAGCAAAAGGACACACAGTCAGACTTCTGTGCAAGCACTGTAACGAATGCATATTGCCAAGGGAAGCTTTGTTGGATTTTTTTTATAAGAGCTTTTTTCATACTGTCCAGCTGTAGAAGAGATGTAGCTAGACTGCGCTTAACAGTGGTGAACGCCTCTGTTAGTTGGGGAAACAAGAGATCTGCTCTAGTAACATTTGTGACAGGTGAGCTGTAACACCTTAGGTGTGTTATGCCTTAGAGATACACAAATTTTTATGTATTCAGACTTTAAATCTGGCATTATCATTGAATCCACTTTATAAGCAAAACTTAGTTCCAGGTAGCAGCTGACAATCAACAACCTCACAAGTTTTTTGATATCTCAACTGTAAGGAAATCACTGAAGCAACTGGTCTTATTGACAACGATAAGGAGTGATCAGCTGATCTCCTTGGGGAACTGCAGTTCCAAGGAGTAGGTCTATGAAGAAATGAAGAATAGCAAATGTCTTTTGCTGGTATCATTTCCCTTCCTCTTCTTTCCCCCATCCCGATTTTTGAAACAGCAGCAGCATTAGCTTCCCATTATCATGTTGCTGAATCTTCTGTTTTATTAATTCCTGACTCATCTTCTTCTGAATCATGCCAAAATTTAACCCAGTGTGGAATTTTATGATGAAGCTGCAAAGTAGAAACTTAGCAGGGGAAGCTGACATCAACATGCAAAAGAGTGTATTCAGTCCTGTTCATCTTTGCAAGGATATTTTTGAGTGACCTTTCTCCTCACAACTGGAGATTAAAAGAAAAAAATAACAGTAGAAAACCCCACTTACTCCACAATTCAGCCTCTGCTTTCCAACCTGTAGATGGCTTCACACCAAAGACTCACAGTTCTTTCTTCCAAAATTAGCTTTCCCAGTCTTACAACCCCCACCTGCTTCTGACTGGAATAATGGCGAATTTTAATAACTGGTTCTAGTTCCCTCAGAATAAAATGTATCTGGGCCACTGCAAACAATATAACTTACTACTCTAAGTGTTGATATAGCTAATTGTTTGCTAAGTCTATCAGCAATGTTTTCCTTGTCCCTCCCTTTTTTTATTTAGTTAAGGATATGCAATGATAACCTCCTCCCAACTGGCCTCACAGTTTATATTCTATATGTAAAATACCTTCATTTTTCAGAGTATTCCTTTGGGCTGTGAGTGAGCTGGACAGGCTGGCAGGTTTTTTAATAATGCTTTCAAATAAAAATTTCCAGAAATACAGTCCTGCCAACTCTTCCAACTTCCTGTGTCCTCATCCTTTTCTTGTTATTTTGCAGCTACTGATAGCTCAAGACACTGTTTTATGTGGAGAAACTGAGACATAGAAATTGCTGCAGATGTTAGATGAAATCAGGGAGAGATCCAGGACCTGAAGTAGAAGGGCAGTCCTGGCCTTTCAGCATGTGCCAGGAAAGCAAAGCAAGTGTGGGCCAACAAGAAAAGGAAAAAAAATTGTTTCTACCACAAATGAAGCACTTGTCATACTGGCTTTTCAATATGCTAGAAACTTGAGAAGAAAAAGCATTGGTCATGTATCTCTTCTTTGACTTTGCTTGTGAGGCAGTATGAAGAATACCAGCCAAAGGAAGCTGAACCAACATTTCTCACTTGCATTGCAAAACTCCCATCAGCGTGCAGGAGGCTCTCCTTTCCTGGTAACACTCTCATTGCTGCCTTTTGAATTTTGGTGTGGGGTTTTTTTACCTCATACAGAATGAATGAAGTTCCTTATATCAGAAAAGAGAGCCCACGTGCCTCCTGCAGATACAGCGTGCGTTGCTCTAGCTCTGATTCTCCATCTTATCCAGTGAAATTTTAAATCAGCCTTAGCGAAAGAGTTTGTAAGGACCTCACATGAGTGTATCTCACTGGTCAGGATGCACTTCTGGGATGTGAGTGCCGTGAGGAGGACATTTGAACTTGAGGTCTTTGTAGACCAAGTAAGTAATTCCAGGAAAATAGGGTGTTGCCTTATACTCACTCTTCTCCTTTGAAAGGCACCGAGAGCCTTTCTAGCTAAAGAAAAAAAAATCTGCAGATTCCACACAGAGTTAGGAACTTGTCTGCATCTCCCTGTAGACAAAGCTTATTTTATGTTTGTTCCTTGAACACTGGCATCTTTGGCACCACAAAGTGCCTTATTCTCTCTGAAGCTTGTTGGGAGATCACAGGCAGCACTGAACATCATGCTGAGTTCTCTGTGTGAGTATTTTCCTCCCTACAGTTCAGTGGGGCCATTTGTAAGAATTTCTACTAGGAGTACTCCTTTGCATGCAAAGCAAGAGAAGAGATGGTGTGTCTTGTGTGCCTTTGTGCTGAGTCCATTGTCAATGAAAATGAGATAGAGGCGGTTGGGTGAGGATCTCTGATGTCACAAGTAACAGGACAGTGCTATATATAATAGACACCTCCTGTTGTAATGCCATTCACAATTGCTGTTCTTTTCTTCCTCTTTGTAAAACATAATTTCCGTTGGTCCGTGATGCAGGACAGAAAACGGACCCTTAGTCACTCACCATGGGAAAGCACATAGATAAGAGCTGGAAACTAGCTAAACTAAGTTTCAGTGTGGTTTGTCATATTCTCCTTCACAAGTATCCAAAGTCTTCTTGCACTTGGATTAATATTGACAAAGCAGCACAAGACAGCGCACAGCTTTTTCAGGGCAAAGCTGTGAGCATCTTTCTAACAGGGGAAAGTGCTAATTTTTGGACTTTTGAGGTAAACACAGCCGAAAAGTTAAAGTTTGTTTTAATTAGGCTAATCTTCTTTGTAGTTAAAGAAGACTGCATTTTTTGTTTTGTCTCGTCTGTGTGAATATGACAAAGGTTTTCAGTAATGTTAACCAAACTGTTAATGGTGCCTTTGTAAGGTTACAAAATTACTGTCTCAAAAGTAAAGATACATCGGGGGTGCACATTTTTGCAGTTGTTAAACATTGGTTTGTGCCCTTTCTGAATCTGCAGCATGATGTAAGTCTTAAAAAGACTGGTTTATTCCCTTTCTTTCTCCACTGGTTCTGGTGTATCAGTCTGTGCCATGGGGGGATGGAGTTACTTCCAGAGCAGCTATTTCCTTCTTCGTCATTGTGCTGTTCTGTGGGAGGCCTCTTGCCTTGTTTGGGGTTGTTACACAAGCCCAGCTTGCATGATGTGGTAGTTCTTTGATATTTCTTCAGTGTTCCTTGATACAGGTGCTTCAGGACTCTGAATGAATTCACCATTACGCTGTTCCTGTGGGAGAGGGAGATGGTGTCCTTCCCATTTGACCAAGAAGCCTCTGAGATGCAGAGGAACTCAGGGATAATCTTTCCACTGTTTTGGAAAGCCCAGCCTGAAACCTCTGCAGTCTGATTTTTTGAGAGCATCTTACATTAGCAATTCAAAGAATAGCTCTTGGTTTTCAGCTGCAGTTTGCAAGAAACAGGGTATTAATATTTACTTACAAATATTGATGATAAAATAATTGCAGGCATAAACAATTTCAGATTCTGTGGAAATACTTTTTAAAGCCAGCACTGTAATAGAGTGTTGAGACTTCAGTGACTCAGTTGGCTCCTCTAGAGCATAAAACAGGTATTATATGAAGAACAAATTACACCCTTTCTACCACGTATTTATAGAAATTCGTTCTTATCCTAGCATAGATAGAACAAGTCTCCAAACTAATAATCAGACTGCGATCATGATGCTCCCTGACTCTTCTGTGCCATGCTGTCTCAGGCTCTATCACACTGATTATAGCTATTTGTTTAAGATTTCAGCTCTCCTAGACACAGTCTAAATTGTTTGCCTCTCAAAAGACAGCAGTCAGGCTTTCTGCAAGTGATAAAAAGGAAAAATATGCTGATCAAGTGCAGTACACAAGCTAAAACATCCATTATTTAAGCACATTTCAGTTCTTTTAAACATATCACTGCACTAGTCTTTGCTTTCAGTGGCTTGATCTTGACAGCCTGTTTACTGACTTGAACAGCTGAAGGGCTAGCCTTTATGTCTGGGAGGGATTACAGAATTACACTGTTGTTTCCGTGTGGGTTTTTTTTTTTCCCCGTTTGTTTGATTTTAAGGGCTTTTCTTGTATAACTGTGTGTACCTTTAACCTTATTGTCTTTTGTCCTTCTTCTTCACCATTTTGATGAAAGCTTTTGATGATTCCTAGTGGTTCCCAGTGTCAGGAGCTGCTAGTGGAAAAGTGTTTAAAAGATCCTTAGCAATTCCTCAAGAAATTAGAAATACTTGTCCTTGCCGGATGCAAGCAACTATTAAAAATCCATCCCAGAATTACCCATAATAGCCTGCAGTCCTCTGGGCAATGTGCACTTCTGGTCAGAAGGCCAGGCGTGAAGCACCTCACCATCATGAACCTGGTCACAGACACACAGGTCAGCTCTCTGGAGTCCTAAACATGCTGCCCAGGCCTTGAGACAGCATTTTTCTTGTTTTTGGTGAAACTCCTGACCTGTGTTGACAGTGAACTGAACTAAAAAAAGAAAATCTATCTTATCTCCACTTTTGACCCTTTAATAATGGGATTCTCCTTCTAATATCTTTTTTGCAAGATAATGGCAAACAATTGTCACAGTTATTGCTTTCTGTTCTGTTGTGTTTCTTCCTAGCTTCCAGGATATCATTGGGTGAAGTTATTTACAAATAAGAATTTGTTTAGATTTTTCCTAGAAATGGTAGGCTTTATTTCCGTCCTTTTCTTCTCAATTGCTGTGTCCTATATATTGCATAAAAGATAGAGCATCCCTTAGAGCAGCCATTGGACATAGCCATCCAGTTTTGCTTTTACAGAACCTGTTAATGAAAATAAGCCTAGGAAGTCTAGATTTCTGGAGATCTTGCTGTTTACACTCCACATCTGGCTACATACCTTTTAATCATAAGTGAGCTGCATTTCATGAGCTATGAAGGGATCTTGCAGACTACACTTTTCGGAGCAAGGATTTTGGGAGCAGTAGTGAGTGCACTGTGCCAGCACTGCACCCCTGTAGCCCACCTGTCCTCCAGTAGCCACCATACTAAGAGTATGTCCTTGGGCACCAGGAGGTGCAGCCAAGCATGCATGTGGATGAACTTGCAGTCCCACACATAGTCCTCGAGGCTGTGCTCAAAATTCAGGCTGAACAGGAAACTACACATCCACTTTCAATCCTCTAGGCTGAAAGTACATTGGCTTGGCATTCTGCTTGAGATCTAGACATTGAGAGGATGATATTAAAATGAAGGGGAGGGGATTCATAGAAATGTATCATCTTCACCACAGGAAAAAAAACCTCTTGGGACTGGGAAGGTGTCAGAAACAAGAGATCAAGCATCCCTCTATATTAATATTATCTTTCCAAAGAGAAGAAGACATACAATAGTGGCAGGAAACTTCTGTTCGTGAATTGCTTTTCCTCTAGCTTGTGGGGTTACAGCATGAAAAATATAACTCAGCAATACATGTTGTGTTTGTGCCAGTGGCAAGATATTATTCAGAAGAGATCATCTGTAAATAAACAAAGATTAAAAAAAGAAAGGAGTGATCAGTGATCATGTGATGATGAGCAGAGATTATTCCTGACTGACCTTGGAAGCAGAACTTCCCAACCCAATTTAGTGTGCAAAGCACTGAGAAAAGTACTTTTTTTCTTCTTTGTCTTTATCTCTTACTGCTGCTGAGGAAGGAAATTGTAATTTTGCCCTAATTTTACATGAAGATTGGAGTAATTGGCTAGCAAAATGCATAAAGCTGGGTTGGAGGATTTACTGTGTTCTCAGTTGTATCTTTACAGACTGCCATCTAGGGGTAACTCCTTGAAACGTTGTCAAAGGCTGAAAACCGTCTCACTGAAAATCAAAATGGAAAATGCTTCGTCTGTATGATGCTCCAAGATCTTGTTACAGATACTGAGCACACTGTCTGGAGTACACAGAGTAGCATTAAAATTGTAGGAAATTAGATTGGCAAGAGATGATTACAGGTTACAAAGAAAATAGGTTCAGAAAGTCATAATTCCCTCACCTCCACAAACTGCCTTGTGTTTACAGCCAAATCCTGTCCATCCAAGTGACTGACATTCACCATTCAACTTATTGTCCAGCTTGTGTGGAAAACTATGAGCTTTAAAGTCCTAACTCATAAAAGTGGTGATTAAATGGATTAAGACAATTAGTTTTCTTTCTTTGTTTCTATGATAGGGCAAAAAGGAATCTATAGTACTTACAGACATGAGGACCTTCACAACCATACTGATGTGTATTTTTGTTTTATTTTATTGGCCTGTTATGATCCCCTGTTCTAACTTTATGTACTTTTAATCAATGTATATTTAGAGTAATATGATCAAGTTCATAATTACACTACTGCCTAACATTTCCTTTACTGGGCATTGCTTGAGTTGGCTTAAGGAAGCCTGGTTTTTCTCCTATCTTTCTAGAAATTATGATAGGCAACCAAATAAATTCTGAAGGTCTTGAGGCAGCTAATTATGCTGAGATAATCTGATGAAGCTTGAATTTCTACCATTATTTAATTTCCTAAAAGAAACTTGCTAAAGAAAAAATTCCTTCCTTTTCAGACAGACTCCTAAAATTCTTTTAAGTTTGAAGAAACACTCAGAAGGGCCTGTGCCCTTAGAGCCAGCTCTCCCCGTTCTTCAGGCATGGTCCTTCCACCATTTCTCTCTCTCGGTTCCTTTGTTGTTTCTTTTTGGCCTATCATAGCTGAAACCCTGTATCTTACAAATGCTTGTCTTACAAGGCATTCCATAAAAAGGTCTATTCAGGTCTATTAGCCTTGCTGAATCCCCTCTAGCATATACATTTCCTAATTTTTTTGGATACAGAATGGCCTTCAAACTCTGTACAGCTCCTAATCTAGTCATAGTTTGGTCTATGGCTTGAGCTCCTAAGCTCTGTTTAAGATACATATCTAGAAAACTTCATTCTGCTCGTGTCTCTGATATCATTGTTACATCATTGTATTAAGTTGTTTTCCTGAGGAGAGCTGCAATAGACCAGTGCTGTGTTAAATCAGCCTCTGATAGCAAAAGCTGTTCTGATTTTTCCTTAAGCTGCACAGTGTTTTCCCTTTACAATATTGATTTAATAACTTATAAATATTTGATACTTAGTAGTACCAATAGAAATAAAAACTGCATTGGCAAATGTATCGATGTCATTCTGTCATTTGGTCGTCCCTCTCTCGTATTCCTAGCACCCATCTTACAAGCACTCTCTGCTCTGTAAATCATGTAATGTCAACAAGAGGATAACAGTCAGTTCCTTTTTTTTCTAATAACGATTTACAAAAGAGGGGATGGAAATCAATTGTAATTATGGGTAACATGCTAAAAAAAAATTACATAGACCTGTGACACCTGGAAGAAAAAGGGTTGGTAGAAATTGTGTAAATGATTAACAAGCATTTGGTGTGTTCCTGTTCTGTCCAACACATTTCATAGAATAGAATAGCATCATAGAATCATTCTCGTTGGAAAAGACCTTTAAGATCATCAAGTCCAACCATTAACCTAACTTTCTGAAGTCCACCTAGACCCACCCATTAGCTGTGGGGCTAATCCCTTTGACCTGATTCTTCAGATCTTGTAGTATCAGAGTGAGAGCGTCTGGGTGTTGTAGATGTCACTCTGATGATAGCTGTAGCTTGTCATCCCTTCAGCTTGCCGCTTCTTTTCTGTTTATGACTGCCAAGGGATGCTCTGCTGGCTGTGTCCGGAGTCCTGTGTCATCCTGGAGTTACTGATGTGGTGCAGGGGATGCAGATTGGCTGCTGTGAATGCTGTACTTTGCCAAAATGGCTGAGGGACAACCCAACTCGATATTGCCCCCAGTCTTTGAGCAGTCAGATCTCTCTCCAAATGTGGTGCAGCAGGAGTGTTTTCTTCTCTTGCTGTTCATTCCCCAAAAAAGACCTTTTCCTGTAAGCTGATAAAGGCTTCCAGACATCTGGATCTTCTACTGATATTGTACTGATTTCCTAAGGAGACTTCTTCCCAGCTCTCTTGTGATATGTACAATCCCCTTTTCTCCAAATGAAGTGGGAGGGATGGGAGCTGAACTAGAAAACTCAGAGTTTATTATGGCAGTGGGTGAAATGCCTCTCACTTTCACCTCCAAGTCAGTGTCACTATGCATTGACTTTTATAGGACTCATTCTCGGGCAGTGGTATGCTTCAGTTTTGTGCATACTTAAGTATACATAATCCTTAGGTAAGTATACATAATACTAAGACCAGAAATGTAAAGGATTTTAGTTTTATTTCATACTAAATAATAGTGGGTGAAGTTGTGCTGTGATTTATTTTGTCCTTGGTAGGTAGCCTTTTAATGCAAGCTTTCCTTCCTCCCATTTTCTGCTTTTGGTAGACAGGAAATTTATTGTTTAGCAAGTGGCATTCTCTGTTCTACTCTGTGCTAAGATGTAGAAAAATAGTATAAATAGCCAATTCCTACCTTTTTAAGAACTGTACAAATAAGAGTAAATCATCATTTGCATGTCCAAAGAAGGGCAACAAAGCTGGTGAAGGATCTAGAGCACAAGTGTAATGAGGAGCGGCCGAGGGAACTGGAGTTGTTTAGCCTGGAGAAAAAGAGGCTCAGGGGAGAGCTTATTGCTCTCTACAACTGCCTGAAAGGAGGTTGTAGTGAGGTGAGGGTCAGTCTCTTCTCCGAAATAACAAGTGATAGGACAAGAGAAAATGGCCTCAAGTTGTGCCAGGGGAGGTTTAGATTGGACATGAAAAATTTCTTCACCGAAAGGCTTGTGAAGCATTGAATCCGGCTGCCGAGGGAAGTGTTGGAGTCTCCGACCCTGGAGACATTTAAAAGACACATAGATGTGGTGCTGAGGGATGTGGTTCAGCGGTGGACCTGGCTGTGCTGGGTTAATGGGTGGACTCAATGATCTGAAAGGTCTTTTCCAACCTAAATAATTCTGTGATTCTATGACTCTGTTCATAATAGCGTATGATTATCTTTTACAGGATCTACATTACAAGAGCACTAAAGGCATAAAAAGCTTTAGAAAGGTTACTGAGCTTTGCAGGACTGTTTATTTTGTTGCTCAAAGTATATTATACTATATAAACCCGCACTGATATCTACTAAGAGTATATAAAATAGAAGGGAGGCTTAATTTTCCATACTGGGTGGAAATAATTATTTACTGTTGTTGTTAATAATCTTTAATTGTTCCCTGGCCAACAATCTTTTTCCTTTGTGTTTCTTTTATCTTGGAAGCTCTGATGTGCCTATGTGCAATTGTAAGACATTTCTCATTCACCTGGCACTTAATTGCAACAAAGCAGTGTTTTAATCTGAATAACCTATCATGGAAGAATGCTCCATGTTGATAAGCCCTCCTCTTCCTGAAGTGCTTTAAGTTAAAATGCCAAGATGGGAAATCGTATTAGCCAAACGCCTTTCCACCTGCTAGTAGCTGCTTGAGTGGAAATCAAGAGCTGCAAAGAACCTGAACTGGGCCAAATCCCATCCTGACTGAGAGTGGTACACGGACATCCTGTCCCTTTCTAATTAGCTCTAGCAGTCGCTGTGCCTGTGGTGCAATTAGCACTTTGTAATTGTAATTTCATTCTAACCCTAATTTTGAACTTATATAATGCCTCAAGCTGGCTAAACTTAATTTTGCTCCTGTCAGAAGGGAGTTGCTAGCAGGGAGCTGAAACAGCCCCACCAGACCTCCCCTGGCAGCCGCTGTGCCTGCTATGTGAAAATATACATTACACCCTTCAGCTAGATCTAATTTAGAAATCTTTGAGCTCATAATGATTTCCTATAGTTTGGCCTAATTGAATGTAAGTGCTTTTGCATTAAAACTAGAATGCCCAGCTGGGCTGAAGCTGAAAACCTGTGACCCTGAAATACACTTCCAGAAACATGGGCCCTCCTCTGCGTTGCTAGTTGCCATTTACTGCATCAAAGCCACAGCCATCTTCTGCTTCAGATTAGACCCTAGCTTGCAAAAATAGTTCGGTTAAGACCAAAGGCTTCTGCAGAACTGAATTACCACCACCATTTGCAGCAGCTGCTTCACGCAGAGAAGCTGCTGCAGCCTGAGGGACTTTCCTCCCCAAGAAAGGAGGCACTGCTGCAGGAGTTGCTCTTGCTGCACTGTGTCCCCCTGCAAGGGAAAGGAGCTCTACTGCCACTGGGCAATGTGCCACTTGGGGCAGGGCCCAAAGCAGGGAGCGGGGCTCTGGAGCACTTCTTTATTCTGTGACTTGAGACACTGCATACAACTGATCGACAGGTCAAAAGATCTACCTCCAGCACATGCATCAAGCCATGGAGCGGTAAAGAAACCCCTGCTGAGAGCTGCATCTAATGAGTTTGGGGAATGCAACTCAGGACTCAAGTGGGTGAGTGCCTTGCTGAGAGAGAGATGTGAGGGCAGACTCCGCCAAAGCGCCTGGTCTCCCCTGTCTTGTGTCATCCAGTGGTGTCTGCTGTTGGCTTTTCTCTAAATCTCTTAAAGCCACTAGTGAAATTCTCTCAGTTTCCCTAAGAAATTCTCACCTTGCAAGCTTCTGTAGTAGGGGAATGTATACTATCCAGAGTCTATCCATTCGCAGCCAGTTTCCCCCCACATTCTGCTGTTCTCTATAGTGTTCAGGAAGGAACAAGAAATACTTGCATCATCTCTGTTCAGAAGCCTCTTCTAAGAACACCATACAACTACTGCGTAGTGCAGCATGTCACCGATCTATTAATAATCATAACAGTAACATTAGCAAGTAACTAACATGCCCAACTACAGAATATGAACTCATGATCTTATCTCCAAGCTAAGAATGATACAAATGACACTATGAGTAATAACTAATAATCACCTAGCTACTAAAATTACATCCCTACAAAACCAGACAGACTTGTTTCTTTTATTTTAAAGGCTAAGTCTATTAAGAGCACTCCTGATGTGTCCTGGACGTTGGAAGAGCTTAGGTGATTGCTGTCATACATTCAAAGTAAATCAGACTGTTAGGCTTACTAAATTATACTCCCAAAGTAAACAGCATTGCAATATAGGAAATTATTTACAAAGAAGAGCTATTCCATCATTTCTATTTTTGTCAAGGTGAAAAACAGTCTTGCAATCATGTTATTGGGCTCAATCCTATGCTCCATTAGCAGGAAAATTTTCCATTGGAGTCAGCGCAGATCTTGCTTTCATAAGAGAATTTTGTATTCATCTTGCTACCAGTAAAGTCAGTGAGAGACATGCTTCTTCTGAAGGTAATGGTAGTAAAATGAGATGTTAGGGATCATGGGGGTCAGTCTCTTCTCCCAAGTAACAAGTGATAGGGCAAGAGGAAACGGCCTCAAGTTGCACCAGGGGAGGTTTAGGTTGGACATTAGGAAAAAATTCTTCACTGAAAGAGTTGTCAAGCATTGGAACAAGCTGGTAGAGTCACCATCCCTGGAAATATCTAACAGACGTATAGATATGGTGCTTAGTGTCACAAGTTATTTAGTAGTAGGACTTGGCAGTCCTGGGTTAACAATTGGACTTGATGATCTTAAAGGTCTCTTCCAACCAAAACAATTCTTTGATTCTGCCTTTGGTGGTGTGCTACAGTGGCAGAAAAAGAACCAGCGATTTTGGGAATCATGGAGGTTCACATCAGAGAACAGATTTGCTTCTGATAAAGAAATACATAGGAATGGGCCTGAGAATTAAGAAACCTCACAGTAACCTGCACTGCATTTTAATAATCTCCACAAGGACAAATAACCTGATAAATTGACTTTAGTGTTCCAGTTAATGTCAATATGCATGTTATATAGTACCTTAAATTGCTGATTTTTATTGCTACTTACGTTTTTAATAAAACTCACTTTGTCTTCCCCAGAAATGTCCCAGAAATTAATGAAACCTTCTGTTCTAAATGAAAGATGTTTCTTTTGACCAGACAGCAATATTCTTTTCAACTTTTGATTTGGCAGGAAGCAGGAGAATCCTGTTTTATCCCAAATGATTTCATTTTTTACTATAATTCGTTTGCATTATCCAACTGTTAACTCTTTCACACATGATAAGCAAAGCTCATAGGTGACCTTCTGAAATATATTATAAGTCTGATTTGGCAGTTGGTGACAGCATATAGCTCCAAAAACCCCTCTTCAGTCCTCATGGGCTAGTATGTAAGACTACCTTTCCCCTGCTATCACATACAAAAGCCCTTAGAGCTCTCCCTAGAGATGTTCACAATGCGCAGTTAAAGAGGGGTGGTGCATAGATCTCACCAACTCTTCTGAATATTTCAAACTTAGAATATTGTCTCTGGACTTTAGCCAGGGAAATAATTCCCACAGCAGACAATTTTTGTCTTCGGCATAGTTGATACTCTCCAAATAATTAAAAAGATCAGCCTACAAAGCTATTGGCTTAGGAGAAATATATGAAATTAATTAAGTGTGCTGCAATAATGTTACTTTTAATCACAAAATTCTTCCAATTCTAAGTTCATGCACAAAATATATAATATTCATCTGAGCAGATAAACAATTCCAAACATCTACCTTTTTCACAAATAATTGGCAGAACAATCTACCAGTTGTTCATACTTTGTTGCAGACATTCCCAAATGCTTATAAATTTTATTTCAAGACTGGGTGATTTTATAAAACAAATCAATACAAAAGAAATGTTCCCTTCACAATTTATTCTTCAGTTTAAAGTGTCACTTGTTTATAAAGATTCAACCTTCATAAATTCTGAATTCATGATAATCCGTGAGCTGAATACCAAGGTGAAGAATGTAACAATAACAGTTGTTTTCAGGATTCAGCATGGTTTCTACCATTTTATTTTCCCCATGACTGCTTACTGCCAAGCACCCCTTTACTGCCTGACCCTGCAGTAGGGTGTTCGGATGACAGTCACACTGGGCTGGACATCAAGGCCACTGGGCTTGTCTCATTAAACATACCTGGGGAACATTTCAAGACATTGCTTAGGCTGTTAAATTTTTACAATGTTTCAGGGCATGGTTTTATCCTAATGAGGTGCCTAGAGGATTTGCAGGCGTGGTTCAGGGGTTAGCACTGGCCAGGGCGTGGTCCAAATATGCCAGGTGCGTGTAACCACCCTGCTGTGAGCGTCTGTAAGCTCAGTGGGCGCAGGCGTTCAGTGACAGGGAATAATCTGCCAGGGAATAATCCTGTGCATATTTAGCTTACTAGCATATATGAAGATTTAGGGGCAGCAGTACAGCTAAACTAACTTTCATATCAGTCAACAGTGGATGAGCAATTTATGTGAAGATCAAAGAATGGGTCTAATCTTTACAACTCAGTTGACTTCACACTCATTAGTTTCCTCTTTCTTAAGCAATAATTACACCATTTACTGATTTTAGATCCTTTGTAGGAAAAAAACAGGTAAAAAGATCACTGCACCTTAAACCATCTTTTCTTTGAGACCCATGAAAAAATGTACCTTTGAATTACTGCTGATTCCCATTTTTTAGTTGCTGTCTCTCTCTTGCAGCACAACCCCCAAAGCCTCTGCTATCACATAAATGATGCATAGACCAGGCAGCGATACAGTACAGTGGAGAAAAATAAACACTGAGGGAAGGAGGAGTTGGGGCAGGGAGGAGGAGGGAAGCAGGAAAGTGCATGAGAAGCAAGGTGTACAACACAGTGCAAATCGGCTACGTCGAAGTATGAGCTATGACAGGAAACACATGAAACAAGTTATGCATCATCTGCCACTTTTAACGTATACCCTATGGGACCCCATTGGAGCACTGAATCAGGATCTTACTGCAGTCAGCCACAGTGCCTTTCCCACAATACCTTCTGCTTGAGAGGAAACCTCACAGGGGAGCCGGAGTAAGAGCTCCACTGAGTCTTGGGGAACTTGTGGGCCAAGGTAAAGGGGTCAGTCTAACCACAGGCCCTCGTGGACCAGCTGCCACTGACAGTAGGATTCAAGGTGTTATGAGGTGGAACTGAGAAGTAAATCTCAGCAAATTTTACTCACTATCTCTTCTCTCCAGTTCTCATGACTTTTTCCCTCCCAAGCAGAGAGCACTTTATCCCTTGGCTTTTCAGTTACACCCAATTGGAAGGCAGCCACCTGAAATGTTCATGCTGTTCTTTCTAGTGTGTATGGCAGCCTAGTGTAGGCATCAGGAGCATGATTCATCAGACCAAGGATGGACATAGATGGACATCTGAACTAGCTGTCTAGACTCCATTTATCATTTACTGAAACAGATGCTTCTACCAGGCGACTCGCCTCATGCTGAAGTTGCTCTCTGAAATGAATGGTTTGCCAGAAAGCGCCTATTCCCTCCATTAATTGTAAAGGGAGTTCAGATGTGCTTCAGACATGGTCACAGCACCAGAGACACCTAAAATTAATGAGCTGAAGCCCAGTCATTGTGGCTCTATGTAAGGAATAAAAATCACAGTCCAAGATGTGTTGTAGCTGAAATAATACAATCAAAGTTTTATTTTGAAAAACATTGTATTTCCCATAGTAAGTTTCAGTTTTCATTTGATCTAGTCACTATTGTAGGATGAAATGCTAGCATTTGTAGTATCTCTTTTAAATGTCCACTAGACAAATCAGAGTGTATCACAATTGGAACATGAGATGTTACATAGACTTCATGTAATCACTTCACAGTTTAACCACCAGTTTCCTCGGGAAACACTGTAAATCTGTCTAGGCCAATAACCACCCCTTTCAGATACACTGTACTATACTAAAGTTACAGGATTAACAATTTATCTTGGTTCAAAAACGTTTACTTGTTAAACCTTTAAAATACAGGTCTCATTTAAACTGTAACATTTAAAATCAGCTTTATACTTATATTTGTGATATATTGGATGCTTGCATCCAGAAGGTAGTGGTCAATGGCTCGATGTCCAAATGGAGAATGGTGACAAATGGTGTCTTTCAGGAGTCCGTACTGTGACCAGTGCTATTCAATATCTTCATCAATGACACAGACAGTGGGATTGAGTGCATCCTCAGCAAGTTTGAAGAGGACACCAAGCTGAGTGGCGTGGTTGACATGCCTGAGGGAAGGGATGCCTTCCAGAGGGATCTGGAAAACTGGAGAAGTGGGCCTGTGTGAATCTCATGAGGTTTAATAAGGCCAAGGGCAAGGTCCTGCATCTGGGTCAGGGCAATCCCCAGTATCAATACAGACTGGGGGATGAAGGGATTGAGAGCCGCCCTGAGAGGAAGAACTTGGGGGTACTGGTGGATGAAATGCTGGCTGTGAGCTGACCATGTGTGCTCGCAGCCCAGAAAGCCAGCTGTATCCTGGGCTGCATCAAAAGCAGCGTGGCCGGTAGCTTGAGGGAGGTGATTGTGACTCTTTGCTCTGGTGAGACCCCCACCTGGAGTCCTGTGTTAATCTCTGGAGTCCTCAGCACAGGAAAGACATGGACTTGTTTTGAGCTAGTCTATAGGAGGCCACAAACATGATCAGAGGGATGGAGCACCTCTGCTATGAAGACAGGCTTGAGAGAGTTGGGTGTGTTCAGCCTGGAGCTGAGAAGGCTCTGGGGAGAGCTTTTTGTGGCCTTTCAGTACTTAAAGGGGGCTTACAGTACAGATGGGGACATCTTTTTAGCAGGACCTGTTGCAACAAGACAAATGGTAATGGTTTTAAACTGAAAGACAGTAGATATTTATTACATATAAGTACGAAATTTTTTACAATGAAGGTGGTGAAACACTGGCACGGGTTGCCCAGAGAAGTGGTAGAAGCCCCCTCCCTGGAAACATCCAAGGCCAGGTTGGATGGGGCTTTGAGCAACATGATCTAGTTGAATATGTCCCTGCTCACTGCAGGGCGATTGGACTAGATGACCTTTAAAGGTCCCTTCCAACCCAAAGCATTCTGTGATTCTGTATCACGCAGGCCACTATCTTACTGAACAGTTTATGGGTGGAATAGTAAGGTCCTTGCTCACAGACCTGAAACAAGACCAATATTTGTGAGAACAATCACCAAGACTCCTGCCAGATAAACTGAAGGCAAAACCCCTTCCAGCTTGTTTGGCTCTGTTGCACAGGTGGTGCAGGATTGTTCAATATTTGCTTGTTTTCCTGTTGAATTGAGGCAGTTTACCAAGGCTTCTAACACAATATTTGTAACAATGTCAATACAACAATACTGCTACTGGACGAGTCCTGGTATACCTATATGGTATTTAAAACAACAGAAGTGTCTAGATACATTTCCCTTTACTTGACCTCCAGCCATTCATTCCAACCTTGAATACAGAGCATCTGACTCAGCTGCTCTCTCTCTACACCAGAAGAAACCGTCTGCCTGCTGATAGAATTTTTTTCTCTATTTCCTTAGATGCTTGTCAGTGTCCACAGCCCCTTTTCTATCCTAGCATCCTCCTTTGGCTTGTATTTAGGCTTTGAATAGCAAATTTTTCTCAGTCTGCCAGGTATCAGAAAGGGTATATTCCCCAACAAACAGCATCGTCCTCATTGCATTTTCAAGGATTCATTGTGCTTTGCTTTTCTTACTGGCCCTGTTACATCTTCCATTTGATTTAACTCTCTGTGTCCTCATCAGTAATGTGAGTATGACATTGAAAATATTACACACAATGTATGTATGTGATGTTCTACATCACATACCTCAGGTCTTGGATACTAAATGATCTTGGTTACTGTGAGGATCTCAGCTTTCACTGCAAAACGGGGAATTTCTACCCCTCCTCGTTGCAAAGAAAGGCTTGAAAATGTTACTTTGGCAAGATTTTAAAAACTGAAAACACAGAATCAATTTAATATAAAATCAGGCTCATGGATTTTATGATTATACATTACTTCTGAATATTTGCAGGTGGCAATACTGACTGTGGAAATTTCATCTTTGGGAATGCTTTCTCACCAATGTCCTCAGAGTGGTAAGAATAACATTCTCCCATTAGTTTGCATGAATAAGAGTAGTCCCACGGTCTAATTTATTTTTTCTGCAGATTTGGACCCTGATCCGCAAGCTGTGCTTTGTACTCATGAAGAGTTCTGCTGTGATATGCAGTAGTGGGATACACCGGTAAGATGCCCTGTCCATGCAAGATGATAGATCTTGCAGCTAAGCAAACAGAGTGCAAAAATTGGGAGGCATTTAGTTTATCTGCATTAAATTTGCCTTCATAGAAGTTGCAGTGTGTTCAAACTCTGCACTGTTAAAACAGAAGGCAATGTAATACAGAATTCCTGTTCACTTACTGTCCTTTACTCAAGAAGTCAAGGGATGCACCTCTTCCCACACCCTCCCTCCTGAAGACACACAGACACCATAACAGATAATAAATAGAAATAAAAAGAGGGATTTTAATGGAAAACCTGAAAGGCTGATACCTTCCTTTCGGTCCATTAGGTGGAGCTCTCAGACAAGGAGAAACGAACGAAATAAACAACCCAGCAGGCAGCCGTAGGAATTATTAGTACGGTAATATGCAGGTATTTTTCCCCGCCGAGAGCTCTCTCCTCTTGTTAGAATTCATTTGTACCCAACTAGAAAGGTTATTACATGCTTTCAAATCTGCTATTACTCAGCAAACTGTCTGTACAACTGGGTTTTCATTAACCTATCACATGACTGAGATCAAGCTGCAAGCTTTGGAGTTAGCAGGCTGCTACATCACTGGGGTCAACATAAAAACCAGACCGATAGAGAAATAGTGATGGAAATAGAGGAGCAGAGCAGATGGTAAAGAATTTAAGAGCAATACATAAAAATAAAAAAATTCCAGCAAGTGCTTGACCTTCCTTCCACTAATGAGAGAAGTCCACTGACATTAATGGTGCAGGATTCACCTGAGAAATTGGTCATGCACACACAAAGGTGTCATATAAATGGAAATAGCAAAATGTTTGCAACCTGATTTTTCTGCCACTTTCCAGTTCTAGTTTCTACTCTTGTTTGATTTAGTATTTAGTGTATACATTCCTGCAAAATTTTGGGGTAGCTCTCCCAGTTCCTACACAAGGGGAAGGATGAAGATAACCCTGTGTAAAGCGCTGGTCAAGCAAAGGATAGAGTGATGGGTACATATTTTCAAGGCTCTTGGCTCTTACATCAGTTGTTCATTATGTGCAGTAACTCAGCAATGTCAATATTTTTGCCAAATAGCTGTGGTTGGCAAAATGGGAAAGAGGAAAACAATGTTACACAGACAATTATCAGAATTAACATAAATTAGCAGAGATTGTCTAGATACATAGGGGAGCAAAGAGTCTGGACTAGTTCCTGTTCTTATTTGAGATAAATGATTGACTTAATTTAATCAATGCAACTGTGGTTAAACCCTGCGTATCTTTTTAAAACTGATCATTTATGAAGGCAAAGATGACACTTCGGTAATTGGCCGTTTCTGTAAAGCTTATCCTATCTCCTAGATTTATCCTTGATACAAAAATGTGATAATTTCATGATCATTGAGGTAGATGCTGGAAGGTGGGGTTTGTTTCATGTTTGAATATAATCTGCCTGGTTCCAGGTTTTGCAACAAAAACTTTTGCAGACACTTGAACAGTGTGAAAGTGTGCTCCATTTGCAGACTTTTTAAGACCTGTACTCTTCTGTGCCCAGAGTAAACACCATTTGTGCTAGAATAAATAATATGCAGTGTCTGTGAGACACGAGAACTAGCAACTTTGGTTCTTGTTGAAATCTGTTGGCCTCATTACTTGACAGCCTTTAATTTTACACACTGCTCTAGCTTTGTTCACCAGTGTAAAAAGAAAACTTCTCCTACAAGTACGGACTGCTGCAATGTAAGAAAAGCGCTCTTCCCCAGCACTGAAGGTTTCTCCCTCGCTTCCATATTCTTCTGCTCTGCATATTTCCCCGGAGAAATGTTTTGTGATTGGAATGATCTTTCAAGCTTTTACTTTTTCCCACAGGAACCATCTCAAACCTGCCACTGACATAAGAAAGGTGTCACAGGTCAGAGTCTGACCTTTCCTTCTTGACACTGACACCATGGACCAGGACTGTTCTGGTCATACTGGGCAACATGAACTGGTGCCAGTGGCTGCAGATGTAGGTTCCACAATCTGTTTCAGACGCGGAGGGCATGGAAAGCAAGGGCTTCAGGAGCACAGCTTGTTTTTAACTTTCCTTGTTTCAGGGTGGCCTTAATGACTACAGCATGCATACACAGTTTTCAAGTCCTCCTCTCTGAATCTGTTGCTCTTTCAGATGAAAATATATATCTATGGTATTGATATGCTCCATTCTCTGTCACATAAGGCTACTCACAGCCTCAACTATACTTAGCCTGAGACACTTTTCTCTAATGGAGGGAGTTTATTATTATCCCTATTTTATGCTTTCAGGCTAAGTGACTTCTTTAGCGCTATCCAGGGAATCTGCAGCAGAGCAGGAAACCAAACCTGATTCTGGTGCATCCTAGCTCTGCCCATTGAACTATACTTCAAGGTGACATTACATAAAGAGACGAGTGTAGGTCTGAGGTAAGCTTCAAGAGAAAGAATGAAGGTTATGGCAGTCTTACCCCATTTGCCTAGACACCAGAGAGAAGCAAGGGTCAACACAGTGGACAGCTGAAGTGCTTGATGCCACGTGGTGATCCTCTGAAAAAGTCCTTAGGCAGAGAACACAGCTGGTAAGATTCATCTAGCTAGGCATCACAGAAGCATCATGCCAATTTTCCCAGCGTAAAACAAAAAGTTCTCTCCAAATCTGAAATGTCTCCATCGAGAAATTGTTTCTAGTAGATGAGTGTTTTCCATTGGAAATCTATTCAGCAGAAAATTCTCAAATATCCACTAGACGCCTCCCTAATTCCTCTTCAGTTTCTTGGTGTCCGTGCCTCTGAACGGGCGAGAATGTTCTCTTATCCATGATTCAGTATTTCACTAAAGTTCAGTGTGGTTAAAAGACAGAAAATCAGTCTTAACTGCTGAGATTTCCATAAATTTTCATTAAGTGTCAAGCTATTGTGACTAGCTTTGTCAAAATGTGGGTGACAAGCTCTAGTGTGCAGCAAAATGTGCTTGTTTCTCAAAACCGTGGAGAGGAATGTCAGGATGCTGCTTCTCAGGAGGCTGCGGATGTGAACATTCTAGCTGTATCTCCTCAGCTTGCCTCTGGCCCACGTGCCTAGAGCTGAGCTGCTGCTGGGAAAGGGAGAGCCTGAGAAGACATCCAGGGCAGGCGCTCAGGGCTCAGAAGTAAAACAGTGTGATCTTGATAAGAAAAACAATAGCATTCACACAGCCATAATCCCAATCTGGTACTAATCCTGCTGTGCCACTCTCTTTTTTTCATTCACCTGATTCAGACATGGTGGTTTGAAGAGGACATAAATACACTTCTCCTGACTTCTTTGCCTCTCCTTTTGGAAAAGTGCTCAGTGCTTGTACTGTGTATCTCAATACGGTTTCTTTTTGAGTATCTGTTTCAGAAAACACACCCCTGCTGCAGCACAGTGCAGCCTATAGCAATGAAGAGGAATAATAACAAAACCCTTAAAGACAGATCAGGCATTCTGAGAGCTATACTTGGGTCAATCTGAAGGGCTTCTACATATCATCAAAAAATTATTTCCTCCCAGTCTCACAACAGGATGTTAGAAATTTCTGCTGGTAATTATGTGAGAATAAATTCAATTAGCTGAATTCATTATACTTCTTAAAACTAAACTTTAATTTGCTCAGAATAAATTCAGTCTCCTATTTAATAATTGTCTCCTCTTATTAAGCCTCATTAAGAACTCATCCTGACAATGGCTGTGCATCTGCTGTTAAACGTAGGTGCTTTACAAGGACCCTGAGATGCTCCAGTAAACAAAGCTGCCCAGCTGAGTTACATGCTTCACTCAGGACTGATCTGTCCAAAACCTGGTAATACTGCACATTTGTTTTAACAAGTGGTTCTGTCATGACCGGCCCTGACCTACTTTCCCCAGTGCTTTGTTTGTTGCACACACATTTCAGCCTTCTTCTGACTGACTTCAAACACAGACTGTCATTTGCTATCTGTTAGTAAAATACTCAAAACAACAGGGGTCCTCATGAGGGAACACCGACACCCCTCGGCTGCACAGAGCTGAAAGTACATTGTACTGCCAGCACACAGCAAAAACAGAGGTACTTATCTGCTGCTTAAACAATCCTGGGATTCATTTCTCTTGGCTGGCCAGTTTGACTTTTTATTGCACAGAAGCAGAGTAGGTCAAACATAAACACGTGACCCCTCCAAAATGAAGAAATCTATAGAAAAAAATATGAACGCAGTTAAAGGGTAACAGCGTTTAACAGCCACCATGTCTAACCTCTCTTCACTATCAGCAAGAGATAGATGGGTGACCAAACTGGTTAACTCCCTGCAAAATACATATCTCTTCGTCTTTTAAATAGACCCACAATAGAGCTGTCTGTTGGTCATATCGATCTCTTTCACATTGCACATGAACTATCATTTTTTTTCAGGACGTCTTTCTGCTCTTTAAATGACAGCTTGATTGTTGGAGCCAATCGCCATCACAGCAAAACTGTTTATCTAGTGGTACGGGTGAGTGGAGCTATTAGTCCTGAAGTCCTGTTGTGTGGCTGCTGTCTGGAAAAAACAATTTTAAGTTGAATGGATTCTCTTTTGATGTCTAATATCCAAATCTTTACTTCAGAATTGGTTCTCTAAGGGTGCGTGCAAGAATGGAAAGCTTCTCCCCTAGCTTTTCCACTGAACTCCTGAAAATGATGTTGGGTGATTCCTAGATGTTTTGCAAATACTTGTCTCTGGTTTTGGTTCCTAGTAGAGATTTTTCATTTCAAATGTGTGGTATGAAAGGACAGTTTATACTTCAGTGCAACTAAAAAAATCTGTAACACAAGGTGTTGCTACAATGCTAATGTAGGAGCATGTAGGATGAGGGCGAGGGGAGGGGAGGGGAGGGGAGGGAAGGGAAGGGAAGGGCAGGGAAGGGAAGGGAAGGGCAGGGAAGGGAAGGGAAGGGCAGGGAAGGGAAGGGAAGGGCAGGGAAGGGAAGGGAAGGGCAGGGAAGGGAAGGGAAGGGCAGGGAAGGGAAGGGAAGGGCAGGGAAGGGAAGGGAAGGGCAGGGAAGGGAAGGGAAGGGAAGGGTGAGGTCTAATTGACTGACACAGTTCTCCCTTCCTTCACTAAAGAACAGAAGATTGATTAGCATATCTGTAAAGCATCAAACAGAAAAGTCTTTATTCGTAGACTTCTCCACCATTGTACCAGGTAGGAAGGAGAAGGCATGAAAACAATTTTCTTTTGAAATCTGGTAGAAACATAACTGAGCCATATAAATTACCTCATCAGATGGGCATGTGCCTTAAACAAGCTCTCCTCTGTCCTCTGATTTGAAAGACCAGTATCAAAAGCATTGATAGACAGTTAGGTCAGAGATACTTCCTTTGCCCCTCCTTTTCCTTAACCTGCTTGCTGAGTTTATTCCATGTTTTCAAATTCCTGTAGATAAAATTGAAGAACAAAAGTGCAGCTGGGGTTCACACAAGTGGCAATTTGAAGAGTACCTTCATTCTCTAAACAGCTTGACTTTTCTCGTCAGGGAAGCGTATCTGTCAAACCACATGTTCCTCCTCCTCCCTCAGCTCCAATAACAGGTGGCTGATACCTGAAAAGGGCTGATACTCAAGAACATGTGGTATTTAGCAAAGTTACATTCAGAGCAAAACAGCAATGCAATTCTATCAGCTTTCTACTCCTCCTCCGGACAGTAAAAAAAGGAAAAATCCAGCTGGCATCAACTACAGCCTTAGCTAAGTACAGGATGAAATTCAGCCTGGGGAGGAGTGAACACAGTCCCTATGGCCAGGCCATGCTAGTTCCTGCACCACCACAGGAACCATCTTCCCTCTTTTTCTGGGATCGCGGATCAGGTTTGGATCAGGAGCAGCACAAAGGCAGCCCAGCAGAAAACGTGTGAGGGAATAATGTTGACACTGCCCCAAATGTAATTGCCTGTGCCATAAACCAGGTGACCTGCGCCTCTGAGTAAACCCGAAGGCAAACAGAATTGGCCACCTTCTTTTGTCACCTCCCATGGAAAGGTAGGAGGGCTTGTGTCCACAGCTTCAAGAGATTCTGGGAAAGTAGAGCTACCTGATTTTCTGTCCCAGTTTGAGGCTTTGATTTGATAAAGAGCCATTCTTGCAGCCTGGAGTCCTTTTAGTTGCTTTTTGTTACCTTTCTTTTCCCAAACACTCTAACCTGGAAAGTGGAACTCCAGTACCCCAGGAGGGTATTACTGACGTGATGCAGCATGACAATATGTAACTCCTGTCTCCCTCCTGCATTTCTACTCTCAAGTATTCTATAAAGAATATATTTTTTCAAAGCTGTGTTGTGCCGAGAACTCATTTAATCTGTTTTTCACCGTGGCAAAAAACCTTCTTTTTTTTCCCCCCCCACAAATGACCATTACTTGATAACTCTCCTTGCTGTGAATCTTTCCAAACTGTAAAGCTTTACACCCCCTTACATTAAGATGCATCTTCTGAAAAATGCAGGTGGATTATGAACTCTTATATTTTGAATTTTCTTGTGACACTGCATCATCCAAACAGCTGACCAGAGGGAGGTCTATTAATTAACTTCACTGATAACTCAGAGCTTGTTTTCTGGCTCTCTCTTCAAAGAGGGACATTGGCTTTCTTTGTTCAATTGCTCTTCATGCCGCATGTTCATGTCTGCCCGGGCTGCTATGCTATGCCCATCATCATGAAATGTAAGACGATTGATAACTCTCTTCTAATTCAAAGAACAGATACTGTCTCAGCAGCAGCACATTTTGGCCTAGAAAGCAGTATTCGAGGCCTGACAAGTAATCTATGGATTTGTCCAATCTAATTAGTGGCACTTGCATCTGTGTTTTTATGATAGAGACATACATCCACTCAGAAAATCACCAAAGCTACAGAGTCAGCTGCCAGGCAGTTGTTCCATTAACTCCTAGTCACTTCTGGCTAATACTGGAAAGTATTTGAAAGATGCTGTAGAGGTGGAAGGCTCTGAAACACATCATCAGTCCCATGGCTCTGTTCATAGTCAAGTACTTTTTTATTAGATTGGACTCTAATATTTGCTAATTTTATTGTACTTCCCTGTGATCAGGTAAAATTCTGGTTTTGTTGAAGTTGCAGGTAAAACTTCTATAGCAAAAAATACTGAATTTATCTATTTTTAAGACAACAGACTGAGAGTTGGGCCAAACTGATCTGTACTGAGCTCCATGCAGCAGTGCCGGACAAATTGCTATACTCGAGCTTGCTTGTTGACAATTGCCTTTAGTATTTCCAACATGTGTAGCCCTTCTTCGTGCAGACTCATTCCAGCAACAGTTGGCCGTGTGCATTCACTGGGCATCCTAGACATGCTTCTGACACTCATTCTCCAAGGAATTCTTCTGTGAGTCTCAAAATCATTCTAATAAACCAGAACATATCTCCTTATATATATATATATTTTTTCATCTGAAAGTCCTGTTAAACCATTGAAAACTGGACATGCAATGAAATATCATGTTTGGAAATGATCAGTCTGTGTTTAACTCCCTGGACAGGAATCGCCTCCAGCTAACACTAGGGCTCATCACAAGCCTTTCACTGACACCCGTGAAATTATATGCAAAAGCAACTGCCCTAAAAAAGAAAGGGATTAGGCTGGCTGGATGTTTTCACCGATAAAGGAATTTAAAAATGTTATTTATTTCAACCTAAACTCATCAGCCTTCTGCCCGATCTGCCCCTGTCTTCGCTGCAAGAGCGAAATAAATTGGGTTTGCATTGCTGCTGGACTCAGGTTTGTGGTGAGAGAGGATTAATTGTTACGACTCCTCCAAGCAGCCAACGCTGTCAGCACAACTCACCACAGACTCCTGGTTGTTCCCTTCTCAAACACCACAGCCCACTCCTGGGAATTCAGTGGCTTCAGATCCCCTCCCAGGCCGGGGATGTGCTATGTGTCGGCAGGATTTCTCTGCATTAGTGGAATCTCTGGTGACAGAAACTAGCTAAGCTTGGGAGTATAAAACTGACCCTGCCTTCCCAACAGGTTCTAGCTGGTCTGAATAAACACGCTGGCAGGAGGACTGGAGAGCCACCGGGGAGCAGGGATAACTTCATACTGGCTAAGGAACAGCTTGGTTTCCTTGTGCCTTCTATGCCACATAAGCATTGGGTACAGGGGATTTAATTTGGGCATTTAAAGCTGCCTGCATTAGCTTGTGACTGTGGGTCTTTTCATCCATCTTTTGTGTGTATTCTTCCTTGCAAATGTGTATTTGCTGCAGCACATTTTCAAAGGGAATCGAGAAAGAGAAAACTAAAAGCCGCATGTATTAGTATTCCTATTAATTTAATATCAGCTTACAAGGTGGAAATTAAAATGATTTTTCTGTCACTGTTATCTCTCTTCACTTGGCAAAAATCGATTTCCTTCTTCTCCACTGCTTACTAATAAGACATCTCAAAACTAAGATGCTTTTTATGTTTACTTTCTTGTTTAAATCAGCTTTCTCAACTAAGGACAATTTTGGCAATATATTGCTTTTTAACTTGTGATTTCTGTGTTGGCTCAGACTCCACCAGTGACAGAACATCAAACACAGAGAGGCTATATATTTTTAATTACTCTGGGATGCCCTTGTGCATAAGTACATGCAAATTAAACAGGCGGAATTCAAAACCTGTTCAGAACAGATTGCACACGTTACACAATCAGTCACATTTTGGGATCAGAAATGATGGGGCACTATTTTGCTGCTCATGCTGACAAGTACGGAGGTATCAGCCATCACTCGGTACCGCGTCATGCCATTGCTAGTGCTGTGTCTGACACTGCTAGGTTTGGTACCACTTTCTCGGGAGCTGACAAGCCAAGGAAGGCGGATGGCAACACACGAATGCTCGAGTGTGAGAAGCAGCTGAACAACTAGCCTACATGAAATTACACCCTCCTACGAAGGAAATACTAACATCCAACAAGAGGATTAGAAAAAATACAACATTTCTGATGTCTCAAAGAATCTGACGTAAGCACCTAACTGCCTGCCTCTGGAATCAAGCCCTTCTTTGAAATGGGGCCGATAAACTACTGGGGAAAGTTGTTGTTTGGAGTCCAGGCTGCATTTTATGATCTTTGTACTTGTACCCTGAGAGCACTACAGCTCCAGCCAAGATGCAATTATTCCAAAAGACAAAAAACATCCAGTGAACATCTCACAGTTTAAGGTGGTCACACCAAAAGGAAGAGAAAGGTAACATGGCCACCTGCATATTGCAGATGAGGAACTAAAATAGTAAAGTCAAAGGCAGCTCTGTGGGTATCCCTAAAGAGCTGACCATTCCTCCAGCACGAAAAAGCTGAGCTTTTTCAAAAAGTTGAGTAGTATGTCCTGTAACACATTCACTTAGTATATTTTCTCATACCCTGTAACATTACATTGTGTCAGAATTCTCCTTATTTAACAGCCTAGCATTTCTCTTCCATGTTTTCTTTCCATTGCCCTTTCTTAAATCCCCATGCTCAGATTAGTTAGATTTTTTCCTCTAGGGTGTTTATGTCTGGAATACCTATATAGCATTATCTTACCTTCTTCCTATCAAACTTGATTATCCTTCATTTAGCCAGTTTATACGCATGGAAGTTTTAATCTTTCCTTCTGCTTCTTGATAAAGTTGCTGTTGTCCTTCTTGGGGGGGTGATGTCTCAAGGTTTCTTTCAGTCCTATCTTGCATGGTTCCAGGACTTTCTTCAGTAGTCCTATATTTCTGATGTATTTGCACCCAGAACTGAAATCCAGCCAGCACCTTCGGTGAAGATGCACCTGGCTCTGTCCCCAACAGAGATCCAAGGCAACAACTCCTTGCATTGCACCAGAAGTGGCTTATGCCGTTCAAGCAGCCTGTGTCCTATTTGTGTGCTGTTGCTGGCCACCTGCATGGGTGACCTGAGGCAAAGGTGTCTGTGTCTCTGGTTGCCTCTCACTGCAGGGCTGGTCTTGGGGCACCTTGTTCCTTGCCAGGGAGCCTGGTCCTGGCCTGCTGTGCTGGGTCAGCAGGCGTGTCTGGACACTCTTCAAGTGGTGAGCGTCAAGGCTGGCACGCACGTGATGTGACATTGTATGGGCATTTGTGGAGCTACAGAAATGTGGGGTGAGTTGAAAGCTGCACCAGAGCTTCTGTTAAGTTGAACATGCAAATTATGGTCTTTCATTCGATTTCCATCTTCCTGTCTTTATTTTTGCGCTATCTGTCCTGCGGCACCTTTGGTGCATATATCAAAGGTCACAGAGCCACGAAGGGGTTCTTGTCAGGTTGTGTCAGCGCCGACCTGCCAGAATAAAAAAAGCTTTTTAATTTTATCGGGGTGGGGAGGGGTGACCTTTCCACTGAGGAAACGGACAGCCGTCCTCCCCAGTACCCCGGCACCAGCTCTCCCGTGATCAGTGAGGATGGCGGAGATGCCCAGTGCGGCAGGAGAGGGCGGATGGGGAAAGGCAACCCCAGTCCTTCGCACCACCCTGCAG